>NW_021210483.1:0-1421 GCF_002162155.2 Triticum dicoccoides
GAGGGAGTACTACTCAGGTCGGAGGAGTGCGAACCACAGCAGCCCAGTGAACCAGCCGTGCGAACCACGGTAGCCCAGTGAACCAGCAGTAGAAAACAATAATGTGGTGATATGGCCATAAAAACAATGTGCTACGGTCCACACTGTAGCATGTACAGTAACACTCCTCTTTGTTTGAATCCCTGATTCAGAGCTAGTTTGGGTTGAAATAGCCTCAAATTATCGAAACAAGAGGGGTTAGTTTGAGCTAGTTTTCTCTAACCCAGCTAGAAAAACTAGCCCAATTGAGAGGTTCTAATTGGGTTAGTTATCTTGGGCCCACTAAAAGAGAACTAAAAAAATCTCACCTGCCCGCACAAGATCACTCACCTAAAAAAATCTCACCTGCCCGCACCAGATCGCTCCCTCCCCCCTCTCGCACGACTCCTCTCTGTTCCCCATAGGGCCGCCCGCCCAAGCACCGCTCGCCCTCACTCTCCTTCGGCCGCCCTCTCCTTTCGGCCTCCGCCGCCCTACTCTGGCCGCACTCTCCCTCCGACCTTCGAAGGTCGCCCTGCTCCCCCTTCACCAGTCGTTTTTCTCCCTCTGTCATGCACGGCGGCGGCGCATCTACTAGGGAGGTCGTGAGAGGGGTGAGTTTGTTCGTTCCTTCTCTGTCTCACGACCATATCATTGATCTTGCTTGCTCTAGCGCTAATTTTGATTTGTAAAAGTAGATCCTGATCAAACTTGCTATAGATTTGTGGTGCATGCATGGAATTATTTGATGCTGCTTGAGGAGGTAATAAATCTTTCTAGAGGCCCAAAGATTCAGGTCACATTTCTAGGTATTTCAGTTTGATGCTTGCATTATTTGAGAGGCCCAAAGATTTAGTTCACCTTTCTTGGCATTTCAATTTCAGGCTTGCATTGTTTCTAGAGGCCCAAAGATTCAGTTCACCTTTCTAGGTATTTGAGTTTCAGTCTTGCATTATTTCTAGAGGCCTAAAGATTCAGTTCACCTTTCTAGGTATTTCATTTTTCGGCTTGCATTATTTCTAGAGGCCCAAAGATTCAGTTCACCTTTCTAGGTATTTCAATTTCAGGCTTGTATTATTTCTAGAGGCCCAAAGATTCAGTTCACCTTTCTAGGTTTTTAAGTTCCAGGCTTGCATTATTTCTAGAGGCCCAAAGATTCAGTTCACCTTTCTAGGTATTTCAGTTTCAGGCTTGCATTATTTCTAGAGGCCCAAAGATTCAGTTCACCTTTCTAGGTATTCTAGTTACAGGCTTGCATTATTTATAGAGGCCCAAAGATTAAGTTCCCAGTTGGCGGCAAGCGGCCCTGCTACCCATCCGGTGTCGACCTCAACTCACAAGGGCCAGCGTCGGAGGGGTTCCCGGGGCTTGGGCTCTACAGAGCCTTCCTCCAGAGCGACGAT
>NW_021210484.1:0-2976 GCF_002162155.2 Triticum dicoccoides
CCGCTGCACGAGCCGTCGGATGAGATAGCGAGGTGCGCGACGCTCGGTACATCACCGGCGCACCCAGACTGCGCCGTGGTGATCGCCGTTGTACACGAGGTAGAAGACGGTGTGGAGAGGTTCCTGCTTCACTGTCGGCCCGGTGACTCGCAGTGGGCCAGGCTTGAGTCCCCGAAGATCACTCTCCCATACCTTATGATCGGCTATAGAGGGAAGATCTACTCTTTCGGTTATACCGAGCATTACACGCTCGCCACCGACAACCTTGCCTCCGACACGCTCACCGTGATAGCCGACGACGACGGCCACGGCACGGTCCGAGCGCGACTCGTCGGCACTCTCGTTGGCGCTAAAGAGGTGCACGACAGGCCGCCCATGTACTACATCGTGGAGTCGTGTGGGAATCTCTTCAACGTAGTCACACAGTATTTTGGGGACTTTGTCAACGACGGCACACTCACCAGCGTCGCCGTGTACCGCCTAGATCTCGAGTCCCTCACCTGGACGAGGGTAGACAGCATCGGCGGCGACCGCGCCTTCCTCATCTCTGGGCGCTACGGCTTCTCTGTGCCCGTTCGTCCAGGGGCAGGGGGGTTGATTCCACAGGGCAACTGTGTGTACTTTGTGTTGTCAGGCTGCGACTGTGAGAGGTTATACAAGTTTTGCTTGGACGACAACACCACCAGCTTCCATCAGATCCTTCCGCAACCTACCGAGCCTGGGTGCAGAGCATTCTGGACTGTTCCGCCGTTGCCCTTGCCCACGGTGGTGGAAGAAACGGGACTGTTGTTGACCAACCGCCCCGTGCTAGAAGAGAGTTGTGAACCCATCTTCAAGTTGAAGGAGGAGCAGGCAAACTCTTGGAATACACGCCCGTGGCATGATCTTCCACTAGAACTGCTGGAGCTGGTCGTTTCAAGGCTTTCTTTGGTGGATCGTCTCTGATTCCCGGCAGTGTGTAAGTCATGGAGCCTTGTGACTAACCCGGTTGAGCAAGCCATTGTGTGGCCTTGGCTCCTGCACTGCTCCGGCCGAGATGGGGCGTGCAAGCTGTTCGACCCTCTGCGTGGCCAGGAGTACAGCATGCATGTTGAAACATTTGACACGGCCGAAAACGAACACGACGAGCATATTTTCCGATTCTCGAAAGACGGATGGGTAGCCATGTCGGACAGCTCAGACATTGACGACATGTACATCATAAATCCCTTCACCGGGGACATCGTGGAAATGGCCATACTCGATTGGGAATACAACTTCATGGGCTTGTCGTGGTCCTCGATGGACCCAGAATCTCCGGACTGCATTTTCTTTGCCGTGAACAGCAGACAGGATGGCAAAGCGGTCGGCGCCTTTACATGGCGGCATGGCGAGGCCAAGTGGTTTGAACGACATCTCGAGTACTATGAAGGGGATCCATTCCCAGTGGCATACAACAACCCTGTCTTGTTCCACGACAAGTTCTATTGCCTCGGGAGAAAGGGCAACCTTGGCACGTTTGACCCGGCAAGCGACACATGGACGATCTTGGAGAAGCCTAACCCGATTCATGTGGAGATGGACCTCGAAGGTGACCACCACGAGGGGAGAGAGTTTTGCTACCTGGTTGAGCTGCGAGGGGAGCTGGTCTCCGTGTTCATGCGTAACGCAGACCAGCCACCGCGGGTGTTCAAGCTCAACGAGGAGGAGATGGCCTGGACGAAGGTGCAAGACATCGGCGGCGCGGCCTTGTTTGTTGATTTCAGAATGTCATACTCTATGGTGTCACCAGAAGCTGGGCATGGCAATAGGATCTACTTCCCAAGTTATTCCGAGGATGGCAAACAAGCCGCGTTCTACGATATGGAGACCAAGGCATACCACCCATCCTTCTATGGTTTGAAGTCACCGTTGCAATGCGTGTGGGTTGTGCCTAATCTACGGCCACACACCGTATCAAAATAAGTCTTGGCTAGGACACTACCTGAAGGTGTACCAAGTGATTACATATAAATGACAGATTAGTGAATAGATTCATTATGTCAGAGAAAAAGAAGCGAGAAAGCGGATGCATGAATGACACACGCACAGTTCATATACATTATTGCTCAGATTCATAAGCCTACTGTAATTTCGGGTTCATCACTCCATTAATTGATTGATGGATCAAGCAGTAAGAGCATCTACAGCTGCATTGGGCAAATACGATGATGCCATTTATACTTGTTCAATCTATATAGTTGATGCGTATATATTAGTATCAAAATCATGCGTCAAAATCATGCAAGAACATCCTCTCATAAGGATCGGCTCGTCTCCTGCTCCTGCTCCTGCCGTGTCGACGTCGTCCAAAGTCCTAAGTCGCACGCGCATCCCGCACGCGGATGAATGGCTATTTCTTGTATACATAGAGATAGCGGCATGGACGGAGAGAACAAGGAAGGGTGCATCAGAAGCGCGGCCCATGGCCAAAGGGAAAGTCGTGCCACGGATCGGTGAGGTGGCGCAAGCCAGGCCCTCCCTAGCTAGTTGATGAGCATCCCTATGCACACGCTCATTTCACAAGAAAAGGAATTAAATGACATGGGTTTTGGCTGACTGATGAGCATCCTTAGAAAGTAGTGTTCATTTATAGGGTCGCCGTATGCATGGCGGCAAGCGTGTTGAGTTTTGCTTTGCTTTGGAGTACTACTTGCATGCAGAACTTGAACAGTTTGGTGACCACCGTATGCATCCCAGGAATGTGTTCATTTATAGGATCGCAGTATGCATTTCATCCCCATTGTTTTATCCCCGCGGCGAAAACAACTCTGTTGCGCCCTTGTATGATTAGATAAAAAATCACTTAAAGACAGATGCCCGAATAGCAGCACTGACGCAAGTTACCCCGCTTGTCTCTCAAACAAAAGGATCTTGCATATACGCAAGTTGTTTTCGCTGTCAATGCGTGTTCTTTTTTATTTTCGTATATGAACGAGCAAATGAAACAAAGGGAAA
>NW_021210485.1:0-734 GCF_002162155.2 Triticum dicoccoides
AGCCCTAGCACCAAAGCATTGCAAATAGGTTCAACTTCAAAATATTTTCAAAGAACCCAAATTGGTTTGCAAAAATGTTCATGATCACTGGAAAAGGGTGAAAACCATATCCAGAGATGATGGATATTTTTCCAAGACATTTTTGGATTTTTTGAATAAACCATATTGTATTTGACTTTGGGCATTTGAATACTATAAATAATTTAAATGTTCAAATAAATGTTGGAAATTGTTAAGGGTCACTGAAATAATTCAGAAAGCACCCATAATTATTTCCAGGATTTTATAAAATGATTTGATATTTTAAATCAAATCCAAAAACAAATTGCAGAAATAGAAAAGAGAAACAGAACAGAAATAAAAGAGAGAAGGACTTACCTGTGAAGCCCACCTGGTGGCCCAACAGGACCGGCCCAGCGCGGCCCAGCCCACCACCGCTACTCCCCCCTGTCGTCTTCCTCTTGCCAGTGGGAGCAGCTGCGTGCTCGCACGCGCGCGGCCGAGGAGGCCACCTCCTCCCTGCCTGGCTGCCTCCTCCTTCCCTGGTCCCTCCCGCGACGCCACGCAGCCCCGACCCCCTCTCACTTCCCCCTCGCTCTCTGGACCTCCCTCCCCCTCGCTCCTCTGTTTCCCCTCCCGCGACCGAACGGAGCCGCCGCCACCGACGAGAGCCACCGTGGCTACCGGCCACCCCACGCCTCACCGACGCCCGAGGGAGCTCCGCCCCGACCCCC
>NW_021210486.1:0-553 GCF_002162155.2 Triticum dicoccoides
AAGAAAAAATATTCTATTTTTTCTTCTTCTTCTCCTCTATTCCTTTCTTCTTCTCCTCTTCTTTTTCTTCTTTTTTCCTCTTCTTATTTATTTCTCCTCTTCTTCTCCTTTCTTCCTCTTCTTATTTTCCTTTTTCCTCTCATTCTTTTTCTTCTTCTTCCTTTCCTATAGCTAGATATATAAAACTTTTCTAAAAATGAAACTAACCTAAAATGTACTAAATACAACTTTTGCATATATGAACATATATACACAGAGAACATACAAACATATATACATTTTTATAAAAAAGCAAAAACATCATATTCTATAAAAAAATCATATCCATATAATCTGAAAGAAAATCATATTCTATAAAAAATCATCATATATATGAACAAAAACAATTATGATAACAATCATATATATCATCATATATATGAAAAAAACACGCATATAAATCATTACATATATTAAAAAAACAAGAAATAGGGGAGGGCGCCGGCCGGACCAAGGTGAGGAGGGAAGGGGCACGGGGTCGGCGACAGGGCAGGGGGGCGCCGGGGCGACGGCG
>NW_021210487.1:0-922 GCF_002162155.2 Triticum dicoccoides
CACTAGGAGACATTTCCCGGTAAGAGAGGCTACTAAGAATAAACAACTAGATAGTCAGATCCCACACATAGCAATACACATTACACGTACGCATAACATGCAAGTATGTGCTGTACAACATGGCATCACAGCATAACTCAACAATCATATAGATAAAGGCTCAGAAGAGCCATCATAGCATTTATTGCAAACAGGGGTCACAAAACCCATCATACAGAGCATACAAGCAACAAGCGGAAGCATTACATGTCTGGGTACAGACATCTACAAATGAAAAAGGCTGAAGAGCCTGACTATCTACAACATCCGATCAAGATCGTAGCTGAGGTACTAGCTACTAGTCGAAGTCCACGAGAACACTAGTAAGACCGAAGTCTCCGCTGCAAAAGCATAAATAAAGCAACATGAGTACAAAGGTACTCAGCAAGACTTACATCAGATCCTATCATACATGCATTTGTATCAAGAGGGTGATGTAGGGTTTAGTTGCAGAAAGCCAGCTTTGACTCTGTGGCTATCCTGTTCTACGACTACCAGAAACTCTTGAGGTGAAACAACGTACACGAGTCCACTAATCACCATACAATACACTACTATGGATTCATCCCCGTCTCCCTACGAGAAGGCCATCCATAGCACTCACACTTGTCTTGAGCATTTTAGAGTATCCACTTCAAGTTGTCTATGTACCATGTAAGCATCCAAGAAGTCCATAACCGCGGACCCGGCTATTCGAATAGATCATGTTAACCCTGCAGGGGTGTACTTCTTCACACACGCTCTCGCCACTTACCGCCATGTACACGTCATGTATCTCGGCAACCTTCAAGCGGAAGCCTGGCGAGGGTGTCGGCCATGACCTGACTAACCACACAAGACTCTAGTCCAGGTTTATCGCCTATTCGGGTTCCATCCGCAAGGA
>NW_021210488.1:0-1883 GCF_002162155.2 Triticum dicoccoides
AAAGCTATACCTACAAAATCATATAGTCTGGCTATGCTCTATCTTCACCACACAAAATATATAAATCATGCACAACCCCGAGGACAAGCCAAGCAATTGTTTCATACTTTTGATGTTCTCAAACCTTTTCAATCTTCACACAATACATGAGCGTGAGCCATGGACATAGCACTATAATAGAATGGTGGTTGTGGAATGCTACCTAACATAATTATCAATGTAATTCTCTTTATTGTGGCAAGAATATTCAGATCCAAAAGATTCAAGACAAAAGTTTAATATTGACATAAAATAATAATACTTCAAGCATACTAACAAAGTAATCATGTCTTCAAATAACATGGCCAAAGAAAGCTATCCCTACAAAATCATATAGTCTGGCTATGCTCTATCTTCATCACACAAAATATTTAAATCGTGCACAACCCCGATGACAAGCCAAGCAATTGTTTCAAACTTTTGATGTTCTCAAACTTTTTCAATCTTCACGCAATACATGAGCGTGATCCATGGATATAGCACTATAGGTGGAATAGAATGGTGGTTGTGGAGAAGACAAAAAGGAGAAGATAGTCTCACATCAACTAGGCATATCAACGGGCTATGGAGATGCCCATCAATAGGTATAAATGTGAGTGAGTAGGGATTGCCATGCAATGGATGCACTAGAGCTATAAATGTATGAAAGCTCAACAAAAGAAACTAGTGGGTGTGCATCCAACTCGCTTGCTCACGAAGACCTAGGCATTTTGAGGAAGCCCGTCATTGAAATATACAAGCCAAGTTCTATAATGAAAGATTCCCACTAGTATATGAAAGTGATAACATAGGAGACTCTCTATCATGAAGATCATGGTGCTACTTTGAAGCACAAGTGTGGTAAAAGGATAGTAGCATTGCCCCTTCTCTCTTTTCACTCATTTTTTATTTAGTTTTTATTTTTTATTTTTTTATTTGGGCCTTCTCTTTTTTATGGTCTCTTTTATTTTTTATTTGGGATTCTTTGGCCTCTTTTATTTATTTATTTTCGTTCCGAGTCTCATCCCGACTTGTGGGGGAATCATAGTCTCCATCATCCTTTCCTCACTGGGACAATGCTCTAATAATGATGATCATCACACTTTTATTTACTTACAACTCAAAAATTACAACTCGATTCTTAGAACAAAATATGACTCTATATGAAGGCCTCTAGCGGTGTATCGGGATGTGCAATGACTCATGAGTGACATGTATGAAAGAATTGTGAACGGTGGCTTTTCCACAAATACAATGTCAACTACATGATCATGCATAGCAATATGACATTGATGGAGCATGTCATAACATACAGAACGGTGGAAAGTTGCATGGAAATATATCTCGGAATGGCTATGGAAATGCCATAATAGGTAGGTACGGTGGCTGTTTTGAGGAAGGTATATGGTGGGTTTAAGGTACCGGCGAAAGTAGCGCGGTACTAGAGAGGCTAGCAATGGTGGAAGGGTGAGAGTGCGTATAATCCATGGACTCAACATTAGTCATAAAGAACTCACATACTTATTGCAAAAATTTATTAGTTATTGAAACAAAGTATTACGCGCATGCTCCTAGGGGGATAGATTGGTAGGAAAAGACCATCGCTCGTCCCCGACCGCCACTCATAAGGAAGACAATCAATAAATAAATCATGCTCCGACTTCATCACATAACGGTTCACCATACGTGCATGCTACGGGAATCACAAACTTCAACACAAGCATTTCTCAAATTCACAACTACTCAACTAGCACGACTCTAATATCACCATCTCCATATCTCAAAACAATTATCAAGTATCAAACATCTCATAGTATTCAATGCACTTTATATGAAAGTTTTTATTATATCCCTCTTGGATGCCC
>NW_021210489.1:0-897 GCF_002162155.2 Triticum dicoccoides
AGTACAAATAATTTTACACTAGAGTTGAACTAGCTCTACAATCTATGTCAAATAATTTTGCACTAGAGTCGAACTAGTTGTATAACCTAGTACTAATAATTTTACACTAGAGTTGTACTACCACTATAACCTAGTACAAATAATTTTACATTAAAGTTGAACTAGCTCTACAACCTAGTTCAAATAATTTTACACTAGAGTTAAACTAGCTTTACAGGCTAGTTCAAATAATTTTACACTAGAGTTGAACTAGCTCAATAACCTAGTACAAATAATTTTACACGAGAGTTGAACTAGATCTATAACCAGTACAAATTATTTTACACTAGAGTTGAACTAGCTCTACAGGCTAGGTCAAATAATTTTACACTAGAGTTGAACTAGCTCTATAACCTAGTACAAAGAATTTTACACTAGAGTTGAACTAGCTCTATAACCTAGCACAAATAATTTTACACTAGAGTTGAACTAGCTCTATAACCCAGTACAAATAATTTTACACTAGAGTTGAACTATCTCTATAACCTAGTAAAATAATTTTACTAGCTCTATAACCTAGTACAAATAATTTTACACTACAATTGAACTAGATCTATAACCTAGTACAAATAATTTTACACTAGAGTTGAACTATCTCTACAGGCTAGGTCAAATAATTTTACACTAGAGTTGAACTAGTTCTATAACCTAGTTCAAATAATTTTACACTAGAGTTGAACAATCACTATAACCTAGTACAAATAATTTTACACCAGAGTTGAACGAGCTCTACAAGCTAGTGCAAATAATTTTACACTAGAGTTGAACTAGCTCTACAGGCTAGTTCAAAAAGTTTTGCAATAGTGTTGAACTAGCTCAACAAGCTAGTTTAAATAATTTTACACTAGAGTTGAACTA
>NW_021210490.1:0-1824 GCF_002162155.2 Triticum dicoccoides
AGATAACATGGGTTGGAAACGGCCCAACGGAATAACGGGCCCTTAATGGGTATAAAGTGATACACTATTCATTACGGGCCAGTTTCACCACGGGCCGTTAATGGGTGTAAAGTGATACACTGTTCATTACGGGCCAGTTTCACCATGGGCCGTTAATAGGCCAAGAGTTACATAGGGCCTCATATGGGCCGAAAGATGTCATGGGCCATACATGGGCCAGAAGTGAAAATGGGCTAGAATCATATTGGGTGGCCCAGATGACGCTACTAGGCCTAATTCGGATAGGGCGTAACGGGCCTTGGGTTAGCGGGCTGTAAATGGGCTATATGCGAACATGCCGTTAACAGGCTTTACATGGGCCGGCCCGCCACCTTTTGACCAAGTCAAACGGGCCGGCCTTTTCACAAGAATGGGCCTCTGTTGGGCCGTGCCACGTGTCGACGTATCATAGGTGCCTTCTGTCCAATGAGTGGATGACATTTGTCCCAACGGTGAGCCGACACGTGTTTCCTCCAGCCAATGATGATTTTACACGTGGAAAATCCCCATTGGTTGGGGCTGTTAGCGGGTTATCGGATCCAAAACCCGACCCGATAGCTTAACGGCGTTCCGTTACGGTGGATGCCACGTGTCGGTCACCCTTGACGAAAGCATTTTTGTGACGCGCGATTTATCGTCATGGAAGTGGACACTTCCGTGATGATAATTTTGGTAATGTCATGGAACACTTCTACGGCAGATAGGTATGACTATCTTGACTCTGTCATAAATTTGTCATGGATGTACATGCATGACAAAAAACACGACCTACTGTGACAAACACGTATCATCATGGAAGTGTATTTTTTTTGTAGTGATAAGTACTTCCCTCAGTTTTTGAGAACCAAGGTATCAATCCAGTAGGAGGCTCCTCAAAAGTCCCATGCACCTACACAAACAAACAAGAACTCGCAACCAACGCAATAAAGGGGTTGTCAATCCCTTCAAGGCCACTTGCGAAAGTGAGATCTGATAGAGATAGTAAGATAAGACAAATATATTTTTGTTATTTTATAATATAGATTGCAAAAGTAAAGATGCAAATAAAAGTAGATTGAAAGCTTATATGATAAAAGATAGACCCGGCGGCCACATGTTTCACTAGTGGCTTCTCTCAAGATAGCATAAGTATTACGGTGGGTGAACAAATTACTGTCGAGCAATTGATAGAAAAGCGCATAATTATGAGATTATCAAGACATGATCATGTATATAGGCATCACGTCCGTGACAAGTAGACCGACTCCTGCCTGCATCTACTACTATTACTCCACACATCGACCGCTATCCAGCATGCATCTAGAGTATTAATTTCATAAAGAACAGAGTAACGCATTAAGAAAGATGACATGATGTAGAGGGATAAACTCATGCAATATGATATAAACCCCATCTTTTTATCCTCGATGGCAACAATACAATACGTGCCTTGCTGCCCCTGCTGTCATTGGGAAAGGACACCGCAAGATTGAACCCAAAGCTAAGCACTTCTCCCATTGCAAGAAAGATCATTCTAGTAGGCCAAACCAAACTAATAATTCGAAGAGACTTGCAAAGATAACTTAATCACACATAAAAGAATTCAGAGGAGATTCAAATATTTCTCATAGATAAACTTGATCATAAACCCACAATTCATCGGATCTCGACAAACACACCGCAAAAAGAGTTACATCGAATAGATCTCCAAGAAGATCGAGGAGAACTTTGTATTGAGATTCAAAGAAAGAGAAGAAGCCATCTAGCTAATAACTATGGACCCGAAGGTCTGTGGTAAACTAATCA
>NW_021210491.1:0-9203 GCF_002162155.2 Triticum dicoccoides
AGGAGGATTTTTCCTCATACTGGTCTAAAAAGATCGGTTTCACAATAAGTATTTTATTGGAAATCCGCTCGTGACAAGCTTGGTACCAGAGCCAGGCTGACTGTAGGAAGCCACTAGGTGCGATCGCTAATCGGTTATTAGCATGATAGAGCTAATTCTTATTTTTGCAAATGTAGACATTTTCTGACAGTCAGCATAAATTTATGATCTGACCACTTAGAATTTTTGCCTACTTTTGTAGATGGCTGACAACAACTGCGAGTCTCAGATGTTCACCAACGTGCCTGATAGGTTCGTCAAGCTTCTCTCCTTCATCGTCTAGGTCACGATGGGGCCATCTATGCGCCCAGTCTTCACACTTTATCAGCACAAAGTCAACGACAGTCTGACCATGCACCAGGCCGCGGTGCAATTCAAGGGAGGGCGTGTTGAGTTACGCCGCTTCCGGTTCTTGGGAAGAGCCATGCCTACGGAGAAGCATGCTATGCAGATGGCAGCCCGTGAGGCGACAGCTCGTCTCAGGGATGTCCTTCCTTTGATGAAGACTCGTCATTACCGCTACCTTCCATGCCACGTGCCATACGCCTGTCACTATGCGTTCTCTTTCCCCAGAGGAGAACGAGACGAGGCTTTTGAGATGCTTATCGAGTACCTTCGGGGTCTGGAGACAGCCTTAGACAGCCTGGTGGACGACTTCGTGGCTACCCGCATGGACTTAGTCCATGGCTGTGCCACTAACAGGAGGGAGCTCCTGCACGCCGCACCGCCACTGACTTCCGTCTCGTCCTCAGCATCTTATGCACCTACCACTCTCGCTACTGCTCGTCGCCTGCCTTCCACCGAGGAATTCAACCAAACCATCGCGCCCACTCCAGTCCGCTCTGCACCACCCATTGCGCCCACACCAGTTCGTGTTGCTCCGCATATGGCAACCACTCCATCTACTCAGCGCAGCGCTTCACGTCTGGAACCTATTAGCGAGGAGGAGGTTGAGTCCCCAGCCTCACTGCGCCTCACCCTCGGCAGGGCAAAGGAGATCCTCACCATCTCTGACTGAGTACGCTTAGCCGTCATGCGATGTACCGCTCTGTACGATATGTTCATATGTACATAAGTTGTGAGAAGTAGCTTGTTTGCGCATCATGTAGGAACTGGAGAAGTGCACTAGCCTAAATAACATGTCAAGAATATGTACACATATCCTGAGTGATGTATTGTATAACTACCGCCTGCGTGTAAGATATGGAATGAGCAGTCCTTCTCCGTGCGCAATCGATTCTTCTTTTTAAAAATCCTGGAGCATTTAAAATTTTCCCAGTATTTATGCATTTATTGAAATTTTGTGACTCTTTTCCCTTTCTTATGAGTTTTACAAAATATATCCCTAGAGTGAAAAATGTCTCGTCCTTGGACGCGCTCCATGCCAACTCCGTCAGAGGAAAATTATGGCACACAACCAAGCAACAATTTCACACAAGGGCAGTCAAGTCAACAGGACAGTGAAACATCACTTTCCCAAATGTGCCGTCTTTATGAGCAAAGTCAGCAACAACATCAGGAAATGATGAACCAAGTCATCAATATGGGAAATCACCGTGGACAGTATCAGCAGCAATCCAAGTTATCTGAGCTACAGAAGACGCATCCCCAAACATTTTCTCATACTGACAAACCTCTTGAGGCCGAGGACTGGCTTCGAGACATGGAAAGAAAATTAATTTTTGCACAGTGTTCAGATCTTGAGGAAGTGCTATATGCACCACACTATCTCACTGGAGCAGCTGCATCATGGTGGGAAAATTTCCTACACATGCACCCCAACGAAAATAATATAACCTGGGAGGAGTTCAAGGAAGGTTTTCGTGGGGCACATATTCCTAAAAGTCTTATGAAGATCAAGAAGAGAGAATTTGATGACCTCAAGCAGAGGACCATGACGGTGTCAGAATACAACAGTCAATTTACTCTATTGTCTCGCTACGCTAACGAAGAGCGTATGACTGAAAGCAAGAAGATGGAAAAATTCCTAGATGGTCTGGCACCCGCACTCAAATGCCAGCTGGTTGTGCACACCTTCCCAGATTTTAAAACGCTAGTGGATAAGGCCATTACCATGGAAAATGAGAGACGTAGCTTGGAGGATTTCCGCAAGCGAAAAAGGGACCCGACTAATCTTGCTCGCAACCACCGAAGCAAGACGGGTTTTCAGAAAGGTGGGACACACAAACCCACAACAAACGTCTCACGCCCAGTCAAGAATTTCCATGCAAGGGACAAGGAGTTCACATATCGCCCAGGCGTTACCTGCTACGCTTGTGGAGAAGAAGGGCATTATGCCAAGCAGTGCCCCAAGCCAAGGAACTCGACCCCAAAGCCGAACAACGGTGGCAATAATTCAGTGCCAAAGCGTAACAATTTCAACCCCAATAACAACCACCGGAAGGGTCATCTGAACCACGTGTCCAGAGAGGAAGCACATAATGCTCCGGATATCGTACTCGGTACGTTCCCTGTCAACACAATATCTGCCATGGTTTTGTTTGATTCTGGAGCTTCTCACTCATTCATTTCGAAAAGTTTTGCTTTGCAAAATAATTTTTCGATGCTTCCCTTGGAAAAATCCATGATCATCAAGTCCCCTGGAATTAAGCAAGTTACCCAGAGTTACTGCCAAGGTGTGATTATTGAGTTTGAAGGATTGAAATTTCACGCCAACCTTATTGTTTTGGAAAATGAAGGTCTGGATGTCATCTTAGGGATGGATTGGTTAACCACCAACAAAGGTTTTATTGACTATTTCAACCGGACCGTAATTCTCACCCACCACCATGGGAAGACAATAAAAGTTTTAGCCAAAGAGAGAAAAATATCCCGGCAACCGAGATTGAACAAGGTGGATATTTATGAATTAAGCAAGGTTCCAGTAGTGTGTGAATTTCCAGATGTATTTCCCGAAGAACTACCAGGCATGCCACCAGATCGAGAGATAGAATTCAGCATTGAGCTAGCACCCGGAATCGCCCCCATATACAAGAAACCATACAGAATGGCACCATCTGAATTGGTAGAATTGAAGAAGCAAATAAAAGAATTACTGGACAAAGGATATATCCGAGCCAGCTCCTCACCTTGGGGTTCACCAATTTTATTTGCCAAAAAGAGGGATGGAACACTGAGATTGTGTATCGACTATCGAGCACTTAACATGGTCACAATCAAGAACAAATACCCGATGCCACGGATAAATGATTTATTTGATCAGCTCGCTCAGGCTAAGGTATTCTCAAAAATTGACTTAAGGTCGGGATACCATCAATTAAAAGTATGCACATAAGATATCCCCCAGACCGCCTTCACCTCCAGATACGGACTGTGTGAGTTCACAGTAATGCCTTTTGGACTAACAAACGCTCCCACATATTTTGTTCACCTTATGAACAAAGTATTTATGAAGTTTATGGACAAGTTTGTTGTGGTATTCATCGACGATATTTTGATATACTCCAAGACACCAGAAGAGCACGCTGAACATCTCCGAATTGTATTAGGAGAACTTAGGAAACATCAATTGTACGCCAAGTTCAGCAAGTGTGAATTTTGGTTAAAGCAGGTAGGTTTTCTGGGCCACGTACTGACCCAAGAAGGTATTGCCGTAGACCCGGAAAAAGTCAAGGCCGTACTTGGCTGGAAACCACCAGCTAGTGTAATAGACGTACGAAGTTTCTTGGGAATGGCAGGTTACTACCGAAGATTTATTGAAGGATTTTCCACTATAGCAAAGCCAATGACGCAGGTACTCAAGAAAGACAAGAAGTTTGAATGGACGGAAGCTTGCGAGAAAAGTTTCCAAGAACTAAAAAGGAAATTAATGACAGCACCAGTATTAATTGTGCCAGACATACACAAGAATTTTGAGGTGTATTGTGACGCATCCCGGAAGGGCCTTGGATGCGTATTGATGCAAGAAGGCAAGGTAGTAGCGTATGTTTCCAGACAACTTTGCCAGCATGAGGAAACTTATCCTACTCATGACCTCGAGTTAGCAGCAGTTATACATGCACTTAAGGAATGGAGACACTTTTTACTTGGAAATCGTTGTGAAATATACACAGACCATAAAAGCCTCAAGTATATTTTCACACAAACGAAACTGAATTTACGACAACGACGCTGGTTGGAACTAGTGAAGGATTATGATGTTGCCATACACTACCATCCAGGAAAAGCAAATGTGGTGGCAGATGCTCTAAGTCGGAACCCCAACCCAAACAACGAGAACCTACCAAAGTTGAGACCTGAATTTCATCAGGAGTTTGCCAAAATCAACTTAATAATGGTCACCGAAGGCAGTGTGTCAAATTTAGAAATACAGCCTACCCTGATGGAAAAGGTTAAAGAGGCTCAGCATGGGCACCCCAGCATTGAAGGCATTAAACGGAAAGTGAATTTGGGCAAGGCCTCAGAATTCGTTATCGATGAGCAGGGAATATTGTGGTACGGAAATAGACTTTGTGTACCAAATATCAAGGACCTTTAACAGCAAATCTTAGCTGAAGGCCACACCGCTCCATATACAATCCATCCTGGAGGAACAAAAATGTACAAGGATCTTCAGGAAACATTTTGGTGGCACGGTATAAAAAGGGACATAGCCACATTTATTGCATGTTGTGACACATGTCAACGCATCAAGGCCGAGCACCAGAAACCGGCCGGACTACTACAACCAAATAAGATACCCGAGTGGAAATGGGACGAGATTGGAATGGATTTTATTGTTGGGCTACCTCGGTCACGACACGGACATGATGCCATATGGGTCATCACTGATAGACTGACTAAAGTAGCACACTTCATCCCCGTGAAGACAACCCACACCACTCAGAAGCTTGCCAGGCTTTATCTTTCTCGTATCGTCTGCTTACATGGAGTTCCAAAGACAATAATATCTAACAGGGGCACACAATTCATATCCAGATTTTGGGATCACCTGCAACAGGCTCTGGGAACCCAACTAGCTTTCAGTACAGCATACCATCCCCAGACTGACGGACAAACTGAACGCGTAAATCAAATTCTAGAATACATGCTGAGAGCATGTGTCCTTACTTATGGAACCAGTTGGGAAGAAAGCTTGCCATACGCAGAGTTCGCATACAACAACAGTTACCAGGCCAGCCTGCAAATGGCGCCATATGAAGCCTTGTACGGGCGGAGATGTCGTACCCCGCTAAATTGGTCAGAGACCGGAGACAGCCGTATATTCGGCCCAGACATGCTCAAAGAAGCCGAGGAAAAGGTCAAGCTAATCAGGGACCGACTCAAGACAGCTCAAAGCCGACAGAAGAGTTACTACGATCAGAAACATCGTGGAATCAGTTTCGAACCCAGTGAGTTTGTGTATCTACGAGTATCTCCTATGAGGGGCCTGCAACGATTCAAGATCAAGGGGAAGCTAGCACCAAGATTCATCGGACCATTATGTATAGCGGCACGAAGAGGCATGGTAGCCTACCAGCTAGACTTACCCAGAGAATTATCCGATATCCACAACGTGTTCCACGTCTCGCAATTAAGGAAGTGCGTGAGCAACCCAGAGAAGCAAGTATCCCATGAAAACATTGACGTGCAACCAGACCTCACCTATCGGGAACATCCAGTAAAAATATTGGAGGAGTCTGAAAGAAGGACCCGATAGAAAACCATCAAGTTCTTCAGAGTAAAGTGGAGCAATCACACCGAGAGTGAAGCCACTTGGGAAAGAGAGGATTTTCTTCGAGCAGAGCATCCACACCTATTTGAGGATCAGCTGAAATCTCGGGGACGAGATTTTTCCTAAGGGGGTAGGTGTTGTGACACTCCAAAAAAAATTATATGGTTTTTAGCAAAAACTTTGTTGGATTTAAAGAAGGCCATTTAAATTCTTCCAAAAATCTCTCTCTCAAATTTTTTCCCCTTTGACAAGGTTTTTATTTTGGCATCTTCTTCAACCCTGGTATTGGTTATTAAAAACCTTTCCTCAGTTTGCTCTCTTCTCAAAAGTAAATATTTTTGGGATTTGTTTTCCTTTAAAAGAAAACCCTAGAAATTTTGGGACTTCTCTTTTGTTGAAACCACTCATGATTTTACCACGCCTCATATGGTAAAACTTCCCAAAACCCCTCCTTCCACTTTGGGGCAATCCATATATTCTGTCCCAACAAGTCCAACTCATTTTTGGATTTTATTTCATCTATTTCTTTCGCCAAAACAATTCTGTCCATTATTTTGAGCCTAGGTGATTTGCAAAGCAAGTACCTTAATGCCTTTGATTTTTGACCCCAAACCAACTCCTCTGGATGGTCCTTGGTAACCACAACCTAGGACCATCAAGATCCACACTTCTTCTTTTCAAAATTTTCAAATTTCAGCCTCTGCAAGTTTGGACCAAATTTGTCAAATTTGGTGAAATTCATATCTCCTCTTCTCCAAAAATTCCACCAAAATTCAGGCAGCCCCCAGATGCAATGAGAGGCCACCCCACCAAAGATCAGCTCAAGGAGAACCTCCCACATACCAAAATCATTCCGTCGAACACCTGGCCAGCACTGTTTCTATGCACATTCAGTAAATTCAGAGATTCAGAAGTTCAGTGTCGTCAGGGATCGGTCACCTGTCAACAGTGCGCCCTGGCACGTTGCGCACGGCCTCTTCTCCCTGGCCGGAGCGCCGCACGCCCCCTTGGACGGATGCAGGCGTCAGTGGCGGCGAGCCTCGCCGGCGTTGGCAGTTTCTGTGGTGGCTGCGCTACCCGTGGCGGCCAGCGAGGGCCCGAGCCCGCTCGCCACGCCACCCGTCACCACCCATTGTTCCATGGCCGTCCGCGTGGCTCATGCATGCCAGCGCACCCCCGTTGCACCATCGCCGTGGCCGGCAAGCACAGGGCACGCCCTCTGCCGCCGACGGGCCCGCGTCGCCCCGTTCCGTCGAACACCCCCCAAAGCTTCTAATCCTAATGCGTTTAGTGCCAAAATGGAGCCAGTAGACCTCCACGATGAAGCTCAACCACTAAACCACCCCAATCAAACTCTGCGCCACCGTAACCATCGCCGGAGAACTCCGTTCACGGCCACCGCCTCGGATCGCCTATAAAAGGGAGCCCCGAGCTCGCTCTCGTGCACGCACCACCACTGCACCTCACAAACACCACGCCAAGCCTCTAGGAGGACCTCAAGGAGGTCTCCTCCCCCGACTCCGGCCGCCCCATTCCGCCTCGGCCTCCACCTCGATTTGCTCCGGTGAGGCCGTCCCCAGCACCCAAACCTCGTCTGCAATCCCCTAGAGCACCCAGTAGACTAACCCCCACTTCAACTTGCCCTTCGCAGCACTCTCCGGCGAGAGCCAACCCCTCCCGAACCGCCGTCCGCCGGAGCCAGGGCCACCGTCGACACAGTGCTCGTCGGCGACCACCACCACCACCCACCGACGCGGAATGATGCACTAAGCACGGAGGTACCACCCGATCCCCTTGCCTCGCCGTGGATCGCCGCCAGCGACCACCGCAGCTCTCGGGCACCGACGAGCTCCGTCTCCCCCTTTTAAACTTTTAAACCTGACGGGTGGGACCCGCCTGTCAGTCTCTCATTTTTATTAAACGAACCGTTTTATGAAAGCGTATTCTCGCAAAATGCGCTTTCCAGTTTGAATCGTTTTCTGGACTTTTCTGCTTAGCCCCCTGGGAAGTTTCTGTTTCATTACAAAAAGATCCCTGAATTTAAAACCCTTATAACTTTTAAATAGAGAAGGATTTTTGTTTGATTCTTTTTCTGTCCTCTTTAAAATTTTATCTAGTTTTTTATCAGATTTATTTCAAAAATATTTGGAATACTTTTGTGCACCTCACGGTATTTACGATAGTGCGTATATTTCTGTATACCGTAGATACCGAAGGAGGTGACGGAACCGCAAACTTCACCGAGCTAGGCTCCGACTACTCAGAACCAGGCAAGCATGTTTGAACTTTTGATATGATGAGTGTCTTGGCATTGTTTGCATTGAGTAGTTTTCATGGCATGTTTATGAGCATCTAGATGAATGTCATGTTACATCCGTAGATGAGGCAAGTGAGTTTCGAAAATCCATATGTTGTTGGATATAAGTTTGCATGGCCATGTGATGGCATGAGAATGGGTAAGATGGCAGTGTTGTGGCATGCCAGTCTTACGCCAGACTATTTGACTTCAGTGTCAACGTAAATCAAGTCACATTCCCATTCATTTCCTTTCCGGTACTACCACATGTTTTCCACAAGGAATATGGCTTAGTAAGTTGCAAACCACTTACCTGGAACACACCAAATAGAGAGGCTGGGATGAGGGTTCCATGGCCCTGGATTAAAGCCCGTCATCCGGTCAGGGGGCATGGGTGTTTCCGGTTGGGACCGAGAGGGGGGCACCCCTTAGAGCGCGCGTATAGAAATTTGATCCCATGCTATTCGAGGTTGTGACCTCCCCGTCTCAAAGTTTTTCTTGGACGTTGTCTAGGGTGATTCCTGGCATCGTGAGGTGGAATGGGTGTGTACTGGTTAGATGTGGTTTCTTTCGAAAACCGTAAACGGAACTAGTCCTTCGTGACTACGGAAATCCGTTGGCTGTGTACATTTAGTACAAACTCTGCAGAGTCAAAAATTCCTTTGAATCATCTTATCCATGTCCAAGTACTGTGTTCAACTTATCTTTTCGAGTTTCAATCTCGGTGACAGAAATTTCGGAGAACCACATGGGTGTTAATGCCGGTTAAATGTTTATTTCCTGTGGATGGACTAACCCGGTTATTATCATGTGTTGAATATTTTCCTATGAGTATTACTCTTGCAAGTTTAACAGATATGAATAATAAATTTAAAGCCATTTCCGCGATGTCGCTCAGACGTCAGACTGCGGCATTGTTTTTTTATTTACTTGATATAAGCCCTTTCTGCGATGCCGCTCAGACGTCCGACTGTGGCATTGTTATTATTTACTTTCAATATAAGCCCTTTCTGCGATGTCGCTCAGACGTCCGACTGCGGCATTGTTATTATTTACTTTCAATATAAGCCCTTTCTGCGATGTCGCTCAGACGTCCGACTATGGCAGTATTGTTATTTACTTTTAATATAAGCCCTTTCCGCGATCTCGCTCAGACGTCCGACTGCGGCAGTATTGTTATTTACTTTTAATATA
>NW_021210492.1:0-1060 GCF_002162155.2 Triticum dicoccoides
TTGTCTCATTGCATCCGTCCTCAGGAACTGAGTTCTGTGTTTGTGATCCATGATTCAGCTACTACCACGCATTGGGCCCGAAACCAATGGACCCTCTCGGCTTCTTAATCACCCTTGTCCTCTGTCCAGGAGTTGCAAGTAGTTTCTGGTGTTTGTAGTATGCTGGAGGCCGTGCGCAGCGCTGACCGTAGGGGTGGGCTGTGATGCGGTAGGCACGTGGCACGGTGTACCGGGCGCCCGTTTGGTGTCTCGGGAACCCTGTTCACATCGTTTGGGGCTGTGAGCGAAACTCCGGCCGGATCTCCTCATGGATGGAACCCGAATAGGCGATAAACCTGGACTAGAGACTTGAGTGTTTAGGTAGGCCGTGGCCGACACCCACGTTGGGCTTCCGCTTGAAGGTTGCCGAGTACATGTCGTGTAAACAGCGGTAAGTGGTGAGAGCGTGTGTGAAGAAGTACACCCCTGCAGGGTTAACCTAATCTATTCGAATAGCCGTGTCCACAGAAAAGGACCTCTGGGTTGCTTATATCAGTTCATAGACAAATGAAAGTGGATACTTTAAAATGCGCATGATAAGCGTGAGTGCTATGGATGGCGTTCTCGTAGGGAGACGGGAGCGGATCCATAGTGGTGTATTGATATGGTGAATATGTGGACTCGTGTGCGCCACCTCAAAAGAGTCGCTTGCAGTCGTAGTTTAGGATAGCCACCGAGTCAAAGCTGGCTTGCTGCAGTTAAACCCCACCATCCCTTTGTTGATAATGATGCATGTGTAGATAGATCTGATGTAAGTCTTGCTGGGTACATTTGTACTCACGTTTGCCTATTTTATGTTTTGCAGAGAGACTTCGGTCTCACTAGTAGTTTCGCGTGGACTTCGACGTTTAGCTTGATACCTCAGCTACGATCTTGTGCCCTCGGCAGGATCTGATAGATAGTCAGGCTTCTCAGCCTTTTTCATTTATAGATGTCTGTACTCAGACATGATAGCTTCCGTTTGTGCTTTGATTTGTATGCTCTGAATGTTGGGTCATGAGACCCCTGTTTGTAATATCTC
>NW_021210493.1:0-822 GCF_002162155.2 Triticum dicoccoides
GGAGCCCGAAGAGGGGAACGGCGACGTGGCGGCGATGCAGGGCTTCCGGGGAGCTGTGGAGCGGTGGGGAGGAAGAGGGGGTCGTGGCGGAGCTTCTGAGCTAGTCGGGGGAGCGAGGGGTGGCCGGAGACGGCTGCTGTGGCGAACGGCGGCGACGGTGGTGTTCGGCCGTGTGAGAGAGAGAGCGAGGGAGAGGAGAGGAGAGCCGGGGGAGAGTGAGAGAGAGCAGGGGGAGAGGCGTGGCGTCGTCCAGGGCATCGAGCGAGGAGGGGAGGGCAGGCAAGCAGGCGAGCAGGTGGCGTGGCGCGGTGGCGCGCGCGCGCGCCAGCCACACTCCCCTCCCTCTGTCGGGACGAAGACGACAGAGGAGGGAGGTGGACTGGGCCGGCTGCTGGCTGGGCCAGCCAGCTGGCTGGGCCGCACAGTGGAGGAGCCCAGGTAAGCTCCTCCTGTTATATATTTTTCTGTTTTTTTAATTTCTGACATTTGTTTTGATTTAAATAATATATTAAATCATTTATTTAACTTATGCCAATTTTTGCAGGAGCTATTTATATTATTCCAGAGCTCTTTTATAATTGGCATAATATTTGGGCATATATTAATATATATAATTAATATATTTCCAATGCAAATATTTATGCATTAATTCCAAATGCCCAAAATAAATGTCCATGAGCCACTAAAAATATTGGTTTGATTTTTATCTCTGTCCAATATTTTCAGAGAGCAACATGAGCATTTTCTTGGACCCTTTTGGAGAAATTTTTATTTGGGTCATTTTCAAAATGGTTCTGAGGGTTTCACAGATCCCCATTTCAA
>NW_021210494.1:0-1164 GCF_002162155.2 Triticum dicoccoides
TCACGTCACTTTTGGCCCAAGAGAAGATAGAGTCCAAGTCTCTCACGTTCTGGATTCAGATTCGGACTGCACAGACATACCTGACTCAAAACGCACACAAGTTTTTCATACGGACTCCGAATTGGGTGATTCTTTTTTTGTTGGAAACTAGATTTCGTGCACTTTCCAACCCAATTGGAATCACCTTCAAATTCGTCCGGAGCGTTGAGTTGTGGACGAAACAATCTGATGCTGCAGCAGAATCCGAGTCAAACTACAAGTCCAAAGGTGTTACATCACCTCCACATGGGCCCATTGGCCTTGTACGACCTAGATTTAGTTTTAGGCTGCCTTGGGACGTCCTCCCACCTCCTTGGCCGCCACCTCTTGCTCCTATATAAGTAGATCCATCTAGTAGCTTTTCCTTGGGATTTGTTTAGTTAAAAGTTAGCCATTGCAACTTCGTTTACTTCGTTTGTGTCCAACGACCAGACCAAGACCGCTTACGGATATCCACCTTTGTCAATACTTCATATATACTCGCAATATTCAGATTGCTTTTTATCATATTCTTGCTTGTTCTTCGATTGCTTGCAGGAATAGACCTTCGTGGTCAGGTTGATTGTGCTCCGGCGTGATCAATAACCTCTTGGAGTTGGTTTAGCGATTGCTAAGGCGCAACGTCGTGCACGTTTGTAGTCGGATCGTCAAAGTCGTCTCCACCAAATCGATAGTTATCATCTCACCGAAAGATCGGGACACCCCGCCTCTATCACGAGCTCTAGTAATTGGTCCAGTATGTATAGCAGCAGGGGCTGTGGGTGTAACAATTGTATTGATGTCCTCATCATCCTCCCCTTCTTGAAATGAAGTCGTCCTCGACGGAAGTTCATCTTCCTCACCCAAATAAGGCTTCAAATCTGCAATGTTAAAAGTGGGACTAACCCCAAAATCTGCAGGCAGCTCAAGTTTATATGCATTATCATTTATTTTCTCTAACACCTTAAAGGGACCATCAGCACGTGGCATTAGCTTTGATTTGCGCAAATCAGGAAATCTATCCTTACGCAAATGTAACCAAACAAGATCTCCAGGTGCAAACACAACATGTTTTCTACCCTTATCTCCAGCAAGTTTATATTTAGCATTCATACGCTCAATGTTTTCCTTAGTTAACTCATGCAT
>NW_021210495.1:0-647 GCF_002162155.2 Triticum dicoccoides
GAATCTAGGAATCTCGCCATGGATATCGACAAGTATGTAAGCAACATATGTCATAACTTTTGTGTATCACATTGAAATTTGAATCACATATTCTAGTGATCACATGATGACACCATATGCAAAGTTTATTTTGTTTAGACAACACTTCTATCTTTTGGTAAAACTACTTAAAATCCTGAAATTATATTACGAGCGTACCATTCACTGGTGGAAAAAGGGCCTTTGGTCGCGGTTCGCAACTGCCATTAGTCGCGGTTGCGCAACCGCGACCGAACGGGCGCGACTAAAGGCCCCACCCTTTAGTCGCGGTTGCTTAAGAACCGCGACTAAAGGCCCGTCCACGTGGGCGCCAGGTGGCCGTCGGGGCGGAGGACCTTTAGTCGCGGTTCTTCTGGCCAACCGCGACTAAAGGCCGCCGCAGGTTTAGGGTTTTAGCCCCCCCCCCCCCTTAAACCTGTTTTCTGTTTAATATGTATTGTTTTATTTCTTTTGTGCTTTATTTTAATTTTGAAGGAGTTTCACATATTCTACGGTACTACATACATGCATATGAATGTACAATTTCAAACAAATTTGAAATTAGAACCAAAAAGAATTCAAGAGGAATATACAATATATATTCAATATCATCGGATGACCATATACAA
>NW_021210496.1:0-1138 GCF_002162155.2 Triticum dicoccoides
CAAGACTTACATCAGAACTAACTACATATGCATCATTATCAACAAAGGGGATGGTGGGGTTTAACTGCAGCAAGCCAGCTTTGACTCGGTGGCTATCCTGAACTACGACTGCAAGTAACTCTTTTGAGGTGGCGCACACGAGTCCACATATTCACCATATCAATACACCACTATGGATCCGCTCCCGTCTCCCTACGAGAACGCCATCCATAGCACTCACGCTTATCTTGCGTATTTTAGAGTATCCACTTTCACTTGTCTATGAACTGATATAAGCAACCCAGAAGTCCTTTACCGCGGACACGGCTATTCGAATAGATGATGTTAACCCTGCAGGGGTGTACTTCTTCATACATGTTTCCACCACTTAGCGTCTGCACATGACATGTGCTCGGCAGACTTCAAGCGAAAGCCGACGTGGGTGTAGACCATGACCTACCTAAACACCTAAGTCTCTAGTCCAGGTTTATCGCCTATTCGGGTTCCATCCATGAGGAGATCCGGCCGGAGTTTCGCTCACAGCCCCAAACGATGTGAACAGGGTTCCGTGACACCAAACGGGCGCCCGGTATACCCGGCCACGTGCCTACCGCATCACAGCCCACCCCTACGGTCAGCGCTGTCCACGGCCTCCAGCATACTACAAACACCAGAAACTAATTGCAACTCCTGGACAGAGGACTAGGGTGAATAAGAAGTCGAGCGGGGTCATATTTCAGGGCCCAATGTATGGTAGTAGCTGAATCATGGATCACAAACACAGAACTCAGTTCCTGAGGACGGCTGCAATGAGACAACCCACCATGTACTCCTACATGGCCTCTCACCGCTACCTTTACCAAATCGTGTTCACACACTTAGCTCACACACAGTAGGACATGTTCACACGCCTCTGATTCATCCCCGATGAATCAGACCTGACTCAACTCTAAGCAGTAGCAGGCATGACAAACAAGCATGAATGAGTAGGCACATCAGGGCTCAAACAACTCCTACTCATGCTAGTGGGTTTCATCTATTTACTGTGGCAATGACAGGTCATGCAAAGGATAAAGGGGTTCAGCTACCGCAGCAAGTAACAGATGAATCGGTGTTGTCCTAATGCAGTAAAAGAGAGCAGGAGCGAGAGAGTAGGATT
>NW_021210497.1:0-1139 GCF_002162155.2 Triticum dicoccoides
GACGTGATGACCCTCAGCGCCTGCCTGAGCTGGCCCCTGCTTTGGCCGAAGAGCCAGATTTGTTTGGGGGCGGGGGACACCACCCCAAAGACAACACCGCCAGTCGTGCCGGCGCCAAGTCGGCCCCATGGCAAGACCGCCGTAACGGTGCCGGACATCCCTATGCCACTGGATCCAAACATGCATATGGCACAGGATCAGAACGACGACGACGACGACGATGATACATTTGGCAACGTCGATCAGTACTTTGCCGAGCATGGGTACGATGGCGACTTCATGGGGCCTCCTTCTCAAGAACCAAACCCAACAAAAGACGTGTGCGATCTAGCTTGTACCGCGGAGAAGCCAAGTTGCAACAGGCGCCGTCTGGCGTTCAGCTCTCAGGAGACGCCTCCAGCTGCCGACTTCACCGAGCCTCAGATAGGCGAGGTGCGAAATATTATCAGCCCCAACACACTCAAGAAGGCGGTCTGTGAGCAAAACTCGGTCCCATTACAGGAGAAGAAGAAGGCATGCAAAAGAAAGACTAAGAAGGGTGCGAGCCAGCCGGCACCGAGTACGATCCGTGCTCAGGACGGGCCACCTTCACCGCAGGATATCTCGAGGAGGGTGCATGTGGCGGGTAGGGCGATGCTACCGACAAATATGCTCAATGCTGCAACCGGTGCTATGCGGAGTCTGCATGACAGTGTTCTTGCTTTGGAGAAGCGGCGTCTCAGGGAGAAGGATGTGGCATACCCGGTTTTCGCGGCCAAGGTGCCAGAGGGCAAGGGCTTTGTGGATAACTCCATCGGGCGTACGATCGTCCTGCGTTTTGATGACATCCATGCTATGTTGAACCTTCATCCGCTGCACTACACCTTCGTTCGGCTATTTTCGCTGAGTATGGAGATGCGGATCATTCGCGACAAGACCCCGGACATCGTGATAGTCGACCCCTTCTACATGCGTGCCAAGATCTTGGGCAGCGCTGGGGACCGGCAAGTCGCGAGTTCTTACCTCGAAGGCGTCATTCTGGCAAACCAAGATAAGGATAACTTCCTCGTGCCTTACTTTCCCGAGTAAGTCCTCCCCTCAACCGGCCCGTAACATATGAATTCTTACTTTTCGATCGTTTTTCTTTTAACATTCCGTGT
>NW_021210498.1:0-739 GCF_002162155.2 Triticum dicoccoides
TAGAAGTACCTGGCCCAGATTGACCAAACGAAAAGGACTAAACCAACTCAAGAAAAGGACGCAATCCTTCCTTTAGTTTGCTCATTCGCTTAATTAGTAACATCGAAGATCTCGACAGGAGGTCCTGTGTTCAATTCCCACAATGTTGATTTATTTTCACCCAATTATTTTTCGCGGTCTCTATGAAAGCCCATAAAAGGCCCATCAACATAGAAGTACCTGGCCCAGATTGACCAAACAAAAAGGACTAAACCAAACCAAGAATACATATTCCCTTTAATAGTAGGATAATTCCTTTTTTAATTTAGTAGCCCCAACACATTGAAGCCTATGGATCCTTCCTTTCAATATAGAAATCAACATAGAAGTACCTGGCCCAGATTGACCAAACGAAAAGGACTAAACCAAACCAAGAAAAGGATGCAATCCTTCCTTTAGTTTGCTCTTTCGCTTAATTAGTTTCATCGAAGATCTAGACAGGAGGTCCTGTGCTCAATTCCCACAATGTTGATTTATTTTGACCCAATTATTTTTCGCGGTCTCTATGAAAGCCCATAAAAGGCCCATCAACATAGAAGTACCTGGCCCAGATTGACCAAACTAAAAGGACTAAACCAAACCAAGAATACCTATTCCCTTTAATAGTAGGATAATTCCTTTTTTAATTTAGTAGCCCCAACACATTGAAGCCTATGGATCCTTCCTTTCAATATAGAAATCAACATAGAAGTACCTGGCC
>NW_021210499.1:0-764 GCF_002162155.2 Triticum dicoccoides
GGCGCTGGGGCGACGGGATCGGGGGGTTGCCCCGATCCAGATCGGGGAAGGGCGAGAGGGAGGAGTGGGAGAGAATGGGGGCGACGTGCGGGTGGGGGTTAGGGTTTCAGGGGGATAAGGTGGAGTGGGAGGATCCGGCCGGGCCAGTGGGCTGGTCTGGCGGCCCGTCGGCTTGCTGGGCCGAGGCCTAGATGGCCAGGGGGTTCTCTCCCTCTTTTTTTTTGTTTTACCTTTTGTCTTTTCTTTTTATTTATTCTTTTCTCTTTTAGTTTAGTCATACATTATTTTAGTTTTTATAAAATATGACCATAGCTCCTAAAATAAGGTTTCAGAACATCCCTCTACCATAAAAAGTTTGGCGGTCAATTAAACTAGTTTAACATTTGTTTATTATTTAAAATCATTTGAATAATTGTTTTGCTATGGTTTCATTCACTTTAGAGTATTTAATCATTTCATAAAAGTGTGGTTCCTCCACCATAATTGATTATGATTTAGTTGCTACAATTTTTGAACATTTTTGATTTGACTATTGGAAACTTTTAATGTTTGACTTTAACTAAAATTTGAATTTGGCTCGGATCTGAACTAACACGAGATTAGCAACAGTAATCGTGGTGACATGGCATCATTTGCAGAGGTTACTGTAGCTTGATTACCCGGGCGTCACAATTCTCCTCCACTACAAGAAATCTCGTCCCGAGATTTAAGAGGTAGAGTAAGGGGGGAGGTCTGGTAACGAATCTAGCGGGACTTCTCATCCT
>NW_021210500.1:0-1125 GCF_002162155.2 Triticum dicoccoides
TCCAAAGATCTGCTATAAATCAATATGTCATCAAAGTAAACTACCACAAATCGTCCAATGAAAGCACGTAAAACTCCGTTCATTAATCTCATGAAAGTACTAGGTGCATTAGTTAACCCAAAAGGCATGACTAACCACTCATATAATCCAAACTTAGTTTTAAATGCTGTTTTCCATTCATCTCCCAATTTCATACGAATTTGATGGTAGCCACTATGCAAATCAACTTTGGAGAATATTGTAGAGCCACTCAATTCATCAAGCATATCATCTAGCCTAGGAATAGGATGACGATAACGAATAGTAATATTATTAATGCCTCTACAATCAACACACATACGTGATGTACCATCCTTTTTCGGCACTAGAATAATAGGAACAGCACAAGGACTAAGGCATTCGCGTATATAACCTTTGTCGAGAAGCTCTTGTACTTGACGCATAATCTCCTTCGTCTCCTCTGGATTGGTACGGTATGGTGCACGGTTTGGCAGTGAAGCACCGGGAATTAAGTCAATCTGATGCTCAATCCCTCGAATAGGCGGTAATCCCGGTGGCACGTCTTGTGGAAAACGTCAGCGAACTCCTGCAAAATGTTAGTGACAGCAGGAGGCAAAGAGGAAGGCACGTCCTCAAAAGAAAATAATGCCTCATTGCACACAAAAGCATAGCAAATAGATTTGCTGAAATCTAGCTCATCAATATCAGATTTGGTGGCAAATAAACATGCACTTTTCAATTTAATTTCAGAAGCAACACTAGATGGTTTATTATTAGGCTTCATTTGTTGCTCAAATTCTTTTGCCACAATCTGATTTTCACTCTTATTCTTCTCCTGTTGTGCTTTATTAGCTCTATTAATATCATCTTTCAAAATGGAATCAGGAGTCATAGGAAGCAAAGTAATATTTTTATCCTTATGAACAAGAGTATAGTGATTGTTTCTACCATGGTGTACAGAATTTTTATCAAATTGCCATGGTCTACCAAGTAATAAGGAACATGCTTGCATAGGTACCACATCACAATCAACATAATCAGCATATGTAGAGATACTAAAATGCACACGAACAGTACGTGTTACCTTAACCTTGCCGCTGTTGTTGAACCATTGGATGTAGTAAG
>NW_021210501.1:0-1178 GCF_002162155.2 Triticum dicoccoides
GTCAAAGTCGTCTCCACCAAATCGATAGTTATCATCTCATCGAAAGATCGGGACCCTCGCCTCTATCAAGTGGTATCAGTTTTCAGGTTGCTCGGTGAGAAATTCCAGTTTTCCTAGATTAGATTTATTTTCTTACCTATTGTCCAAGAAAAAGCCACAAAAAAGAGTTAGATCTATTCATCCTTGGTCCAAGCCAGTCTGAGCCTTTGCAATTTTCTTTTCATTGCTTGCATAGTTGAATTATCGGTTGCATCGTCGTGTCGAGTTGCTGGTCTTAGTGTCTAGTTCGTTTAGAGTTTCGAGTTCTGTTCACATTAGTCACGCCACCGCTGCATCATTATCTCTTCCGCTGTCCACCACCCATCCATCAATTTCCACCACGTGCTACCCACCATTCATTGTCATAATAATAGTTGAGATCGTTCACATCTTCACTTGATCCAATCTGCATCTTATCTAGTTTGTTTTGGAACGAGGGAGAAAAAAAGAGAGAAAAAAACGAGAAAAAAAGGAGAGAAAAAAGTCAGAGAGAAAAAAAGGAGAGAAAGAAAAAAAAAGAGAAGAAAAAAAAAACAAAAAAATTGGCACAAACTTTTTCAGAGGAAAGTTGGAGAGAAAGTTGTTGATATATCCTGCTTGGCTGTTGTTTCACCTCATTATCTTTACTGCCGTTGTGATCTTCACTTATATCTTGCTGTCCAGAGCTACTTAGTATCCTTCATTGATGCTAGTTGTGCTACGACGTGACCTCATTAGTGTTCTAGGCTCGCGTCTCTAGTCCGGTCTAGCCTAGGACCAGCACAGTACCGTCGTTGAGCGTTTATTCAACATTGCATCTTTGAATTGATTATTGCTAATCTTTTGCTACCATATATAGCCAACCCAGCTCCACATATTTCTACACCGTGTATACGTACGCTCCCCTGGCAATCGCTTTACTCAATATTCGGAGTTACTTGACACCGCTGGTTGCCGATCACCGCCTGCTGCATGGTAAGAACTTGTAAGACATTGATATTTGCTTTACTGTGAGCGTTTTACCACCACATCCTAGTAGTTATAGGAACATTATTTTCGGGTTTTGTTTCTTGTTCTACTAATCATGACAGGATCCAGAGTCAATTCATGGGCTTTGTCGATCGCGGGAGACGTGCCACCACCTTTGCAAATACCACAAC
>NW_021210502.1:0-1186 GCF_002162155.2 Triticum dicoccoides
CGGGGATGTCGGAGGGGGTCGGTGACGGGGACAACGGTGGTCACCTGAAACCATATAAGTTATCACTAATACATCCCGAATAATTGCTTAAACTAAAAAATAACAACAAATATGACATGTTCAACTAGTTTTATTAATTCAACTAGTTCTTACTAAATATAAACTTACTATAAATAGAAAAAAACTAGTTCTTTCTAAAAATAAAGTAGTTCAACTAGTTATATTAATTATCTTACTAAAAATACATTAGTTCTATTAATTCAACTAGTTCAACTAGTTTATTAATTTACTTACTAAACTAGTTCAACTACAACTAAAGTAGTTCAACTACAACTACTATTAATCATACTGCCCTAGTTAACTAATACCATCACTACTAGTAATTAACATCTACTACTACTAAAAATCTAGTACTAACTAAGCAACATCTAGTACTAGCTACGAACCCTAAATTAACATCTACAACTACTAAATCTAGTACTAACTAGTGGCAGGGGGTGGGGGCGACGGAGAGGTAGCTAGGGGCGGCGAGGTCGAGAGTGGTGGGAGGAGGGTTGCCTGTGGAGGAGGGAGGAGGGGCGGACGCAGCCGGAGGGAGGAGGGCGACAGCGGAGGAGGAAGGGGCGGCCACAGGCGGAGGGAGGATGTGCGAGGAGGAGGGAGGAGGGACGGAAGGAGGGGAGTACCTCGGCGGCGGACGGACGAAGGCGACGGCGGCGGCGACACACGACGACGGTTATTGGCACGGGGGCGAGAGTGAGAGTGTGAGTGAGGGCCAGTCGTGCGCGTGGGGATAAGGTAGGGATAGTTGTAGCGCGTTTGCCAAAACGCGCTGCAGCTAATCTAAATAGCAGTAGCGCTTTGCATATAAATCGCTACTGCTAAGTGTAACTATACAAAAAATACGTCAATGCAAAAATACATTGGCCATCAATGATCTTTTTGTGTACAATCTGAATTGTCAATATGAGTCCTCTCCGGTAGGAACCGGAGAGGACTCATATTGCGGCCACAAATTTTACACATAGAGTTCAGTGAAGACCAACTGGTTGTGGTAGTTTCAGAAATAACATATTTAAGGTGGTAAACACACTGTTCACGGAGCGAGGTGGGACTAAACTTGTGGGCTGATCTTAGCAGTAGCGGTTTTCCTAGAAGCGTGCTGCTGCTAACTTCTATAGCAGTA
>NW_021210503.1:0-1819 GCF_002162155.2 Triticum dicoccoides
ACTCGTGGGATATGACCTAGTTTGTACTCTTTCCGGAGGTGTAGAAAAATAATGTATAGGAGCTTGGGATGCCTCCGATGAGTTGTAATCCTCTTTTCACCGTAATAGTACTTTGTTTGGTCTTGTACTAAACCCTGTATGGTGTGTATGACGATGGAATAAAGAAGCAGTTTCTGTATCTACCATGTCATACGGATGATCATCCTGCATTTCGAGTTATTCCTTACATTTTGTATCCTATGTCGGAATTTTATCATCCTGACTAAATCATTGTCTTGTTTACCTAGGATGGTCAACACGCGCACTAACCCTGCTCCTCAAGAGCAGGCCGAAGGCAGTGAAGTCAGGGATGCAAATCTGCCTCATCCTCCTTCCCTAGCCGAGGTTATGATGGAAGCTGAGAGAAACAAGCGGGAGACCAACCGTTTGTTGGAGCGTATTGAACAGAACACAGCACACCATCAGAGGACTAACGTGGTGTCACTCAGTGATTTTATCAAATTACATCCACCCACGTTCCACCACTCCGTCGAGCCTCTCGACGCGGATGACTGGCTTCGCAGTATCTCTCACAAGCTGCGTTCCGCGCTAGTAGCTGAGGCTGACAAGGTCACCTTTGCTGCATATCATCTTGAAGGCCCCGCCAGTCTATGGTGGGAGAATTATGGAGCTATGCGCCCAGCGGGCCATGTCACTACTTGGGCTGAATTCAGTGAGGCTTTCCGTGAACATCACATTCCGGAGGGTCTCATGGACCGTAAACGTGAGGAATTTTGCAATTTCACCCAAGGCCGACTCTCTGTGGATGCTTACAGCAGGGAGTTTGGTAACCTCGCACGATATGCAACTGAGGAAGTTTCTACTGATGCCAAGAAGCAAGCAAGGTTCCGTAAGGGACTTAGTCCTGAGCTTCGCCGCGACCTCCGTCTGCATGAGTGCACATCTTTTTAGAAACTTGTTAACAAAGCCATCAGTGCTGAAACTGGTCAGACTGATTATGACGCAACACGCAAGCATGGCCGTGACATGGGTTCCTCATCCGGTGCTGGTCCTCAGAAGCGCCGCGTGTGGGTGCCCAACACCGCCCTGCCACCCAGGTTCACACCGAGGCCATCTTTCCAGGCGCCTCGCCCTGTTCAACAGTCTGTTCCAGCCAAGCCCTATGGGGGTCCAACCAACAATGCTCCTCCACGTACCAGTTCCGTGACTTGTTTCAAGTCTGGGGAATCTGGCCACTATATGCGTGAGTGTTCCCAGACCAACCCCAACCAACCTGCTAAAGCTGTTGGCCGTGGCAAGCCGACAGGAAAAGTGTTCCACGCCAAGCCGGCCACCGCTACACGTGGCCATGTCAACTGTATCTCAGCCGAGGAAGCTCAAGAGGATCCCAACGTCATTCTTGGTACGCTTCTTGTTAATTGCCACCCGGCATCTGTTCTTTTCGATACAGGAGCCTCTCATTCTTTTATATCCGAAAATTATGCTCGTTTGCATAACATCGCATTCTGTGACATGCCAATCTCTATGGTAATTCAAACTCCGGGATCCAAATGGCAAACTTCTAGAGTAAGCCATGGAAATGAAATCCAAGTCGACAGACTAGTTTTCCTCGCATCTTTGATAGCCCTTAAATCTTCAGATATTAATATCATTTTGGGTATGGACTGGATGTCAGCTCATCAAGCCAAAATTGATTGCTTCTCTAGGACTGTTCAACTCACCCATCCTTCGGGGAAGATAGTCAATGTCTTGACCTGAATAGCCAAGCGACAGTTATATTCTCTTAACGCCAGCCCTTTGCCAGACCTTGAGGACGTTC
>NW_021210504.1:0-1103 GCF_002162155.2 Triticum dicoccoides
ATCGACAAAGCCCATGAATTGACTCTGGATCCTGTCATGATTAGTAGAACAAGAAACAAAACCCAAAAATAATGTTCCTATAACTACTAGGATGTGGTGGTAAAACGCTCATAGTAAAGCAAATATCAATGTCTTACAAGTTCTTACCATGCAGCAGGCGGTGATCGGCAACCAGCGGTGTCAAGTAACTCCGAATATTGAGTAAAGCGATTGCCAGGGGAGCGTACGTATACACGGTGTAGAAATATGTGGAGCTGGGTTGGCTATATATGGTAGCAAAAGATTAGCAATAATCAATTCAAAGATGCAATGTTGAATAAACGCTCAACGATGGTACTGTGCTGGTCCTAGGCTAGACCGGACTAGAGACGCGAGCCTAGAACACTAATGAGGTCACGTCGTAGCACAACTAGCATCAATGAAGGATACTAAGTAGCTCTGGACAGCAAGATATAAGTGAAGATCACAACGGCAGTAAAGATAATGAGGTGAAACAACAGCCAAGCAGGATATATCAACAACTTTGTCTCCAACTTTCCTCTGAAAAAGTTTGTGCCGATTTTTTTGTTTTTTTTTCTTCTTTTTTTTTCCTCACACTTTTTTTTTCTTTCTCTCCTTTTTTTCTCTCTGACTTTTTTTCTCCTTTTTTCTCCTTTTTTTCTCTCTTTTTTTCTCCCTCTTTCCAAAACAAACTAGATAAGATGCAGATTGGATCAAGTGAAGATGTGAACGATCTCAACTATTATTATGACAATGAATGGTGGGTAGCACGTGGTGGAAATTGATGGATGGGTGGTGGACAGCGGAAGAGATAATGATGCAGCGGTGGTGTGACTAATGTGAACAGAACTCGAAACTCTAAACGAACTAGACACTAAGACCAGCAACTCGACACGACGATGCAACCGATAATTCAACTATGCAAGCAATGAAAAGAAAATTGCAAAGGCTCAGACTGGCTTGGACCAAGGATGAATAGATCTAACTCTTTTTTGTGGCTTTTTCTTGGACAATAGGTAAGAAAATAAATCTAATCTAGGAAAACTGGAAATTCTCACCGAGCAACCTGAAAACTGATACCACTTGATAGAGGCGAGGGTCCC
>NW_021210505.1:0-891 GCF_002162155.2 Triticum dicoccoides
AACAAGCAGGGGGGTTTTGTTATCTGTCCATGTGTTATCTGTAAGAATCAGAAGGGTTACTCTTCCTCAAGAGATGTTCACATGCATCTGCTTCGGCACGGTTTCATGCCAAGCTATAATTGTTGGACCAAGCATGGAGAAAGAGGGGTTATAATGGAAGAAGATGAAGAAGGGGATGATTTCATCGATGAAAGCTATCTTGCTCATTTCGGTGATACTTTCATGGAGGATGCTGAAGGTGAAGGGGAAGGTGAAGAAGAGGCATGTGATGATCCCGTTGATGATCTTGGTCGGACCATTGCTGATGCACGGAGACGCTGCGAAACTGAAAAGGAGAGGGAGAATTTGGATCGCATGTTAGAGGATCACAGAAAGGCGCTGTACCCCGGATGCGATGATGGTCTGAAAAAGCTGGGCTGCACACTGCATTTGCTGAAATGGAAGGCAGAGGCAGGTGTAGCTGACTGGGCATTTGAAAACTTGCTGAAAATGTTGAAGAATATGTTTCCAAAGGATAACGAGTTGCCCGCCAGTACGTACGAAGCAAAGAAGGTTGTCTGCCCTCTAGGTTTAGAGGTTCTGAAGATACATGCATGCATCAACGACTGCATCCTCTACCGCGGTGAATACGAGAATTTGAATGAATGCCCGGTATGCACTGCATTGCGTTATAAGATCAGAGGCGATGACCCTGGTGACGATGTTGAGGGCCAGAAACCCAGGAAGAGGGTTCCCGCCAAGGTGATGTGGTATGCTCCTATAATACCACGGTTGAAACGTCTGTTCAGGAACAAAGAGCATGCCAAGTTGTTGCGATGGCACAAAGAGGACCGTAAGTCGGACGGGGAGTTGAGACACACCGCAGATGGAACGCAATGGAGAAAGATCGAC
>NW_021210506.1:0-567 GCF_002162155.2 Triticum dicoccoides
CTCTCCATTCCCCGAACCCTAGCGCCCCACTCCCTCACGATCCCCACTTCTCCCTCGTCTCCCTCCCAGCGCCGCCACTCGCAACACACACACATACGCATCGGCACCGGGAGAGGAGTGCGCCTGTTCGATCACCTCCCCCCGCACGCTCGTGCCCGATGCAAACCGCCGCCGGCGCCGCCCCTCCCGGACTCCTCCGGGCCCCTCCTCTCCCTCGCACGGCGCTCGCTTGAAGCTGCATCCTCGCCTCGTCACCGACCCGATGTCGTCGCCCGTCGTCACGCCACCACCGCCTGGAGACCTCGCCGCCTCGACCTCATCTCCGTCGCCGACCCGACCCCGACCTCGTCGTCCCTGTCCTCCCCGAGCCCATTGCCATGACCCTGCAACCCTTTGTGAGGACCCCCCTCCTTCTCCTCTTCCCCGCGCTCCAGCAGCGCACCTGCACGCCCGCGTCGTCCGCGCCGGCGCATGGCTCCCTGCCATGCTCCGACCCCCTCCCATCGCCGTCGTTCTCCGCCCGCGCCTGCCCCGTCCGGCCTCAAGACGCGCCCCGCCCGCGCTCAC
>NW_021210507.1:0-1169 GCF_002162155.2 Triticum dicoccoides
TTCATAAGGACCCTTTTCATCGAATCCGTTCCGACTAAAGTGGGAGAGACTGGCACCCGCTAGCCACCTTATGCACCAAGTGCATGTCAATCGGTGGAACCTGTCTCACGTAAGAGTACGTGTAAGGTCGGTCCGGGCCGCTTCATCCCACAATACCGTCGAAACAAGATTGGACTAGTAACGGTAAGCATATTGAACAACATCAACGCCCACAACTACTTTGTGTTCTACTCGTGCAAAGAATCTACGCAATAGACCTAGCTCATGATGCCACTGTTGGGGAACGTAGCAGAAATTCAAAATTTTCCTACGCGTCACCAAGATCTATCTATGGAGAGACCAGCAACGAGTAGAAAGAGAGTGCATCTACATACCCTTGTAGATCGCTAAGCGGAAGCGTTCAAGTGAATGGGGTTGATGGAGTCGTACTCGTCGTGATTCAAATCACTGATGATCAAGTGCCGAACGGACGACACCTCCGCGTTCAACACACGTACAGCCCGGTGACGTCTCCCACGCCTTGATCCAGCAAGGAGAGAGGGAGAGGTTGAGGAAGACTCCATCCAACAGCAGCACAATGGCGTGGTGGTGGTGGAGGAGCGTGGCAATCCCGCAGGGCTTCGCCAAGCACCATGGGAGAAGAGGAGGAGGGAGAGGGGCAGGGCTGCACCAACGAGAGATCAAATCATGTGTTATGGGCAGCCCCATGCCTCAATATATATAGGGGAAGGGGAGGGCTGCGCCCCCTTTAGGGTTTCCCACCCCAAGGGGCGGCGGCCAGCCTCCAGATGGCATCTGGTGCGGCGGCCAAGAGGGGGGGAGGAGTCCATCCTCCCCAAGGCACCTCGGAGGTGCCTTCCCCCTTGAGGACTCTTCCCTCTAGGGTTCCCTAGGCGCATGGGCCTCTTGGGGCTGGTGCCCTTGGCCCATGTAGGCCAAGGCGCACCCCCTACAGCCCATGTGGCCCCCCGGGGCAGGTGGCCCCACCCGGTGGGCCCCCGGGACCCTTCCGGTGGTCCCGGTACAATACCGATGACCCCGAAACTTGTCCCGATGGCCGAAACAGGACTTCCTATATATAAATCTTTACCTCCGGACCATTCCGGAACTCCTCGTGACGTCCGGGATCTCATCCGGTACTCCGAACAACATTCGGTAACCACATACAA
>NW_021210508.1:0-947 GCF_002162155.2 Triticum dicoccoides
GCAAGTCAGGCAATCATTACAACATCCCATGTAATATATAATAAAAGGGGGAGATAACATAGTTGGCTTACACTCGCCACGTCACATCAGAGTACATAAATAACATCCATCATACAAATCACTCATGGCCCGACTACGGTGCCAAAATAGAAAAGACCCCCAACATGCGACAAGGCCCTGAATCGATAACCCCAACTAGGCACCACTACTGATCATCCGGAAAAGACACATAGTAGCGCTGAGAGTCCTCGTCGAACTCCCACTTGAGCTCGTAATCGTCAACTGGAGCAGAAACACCTGGACCTGCATCTGGAGTTGTAGTATCTGTGAGCCACAGGGACTCAGCAATCTCACACCCACGCGATCAAGACTATTTAAGCTTATAGGACAGGTACGGCAATACAAGTGGAGCTGCAGCGAGCGACTAGCATATATGGTGGCTAACTTATACGCAAATGAGAGCGAGAAGAGAAGGCGAAGCACGAGCGAGAAGCTAAAGGAACATCCTGCGCAAGCATAACTCCAACACCGTGTCCACTTCCCGGACTCCGCCGAGAAGGGGCCATCACGGTAACACACACGGTTGATTCATTTTAATTAAGTTAAGTTAAAGTTATCTACAACCGGACATTAACAAATTCCCATCTGCCCATAACCGCGGGCACGGCTTTCGAAAGATCAATCCCTGCAGGGGGTCCCAACTTAGCCCATAACAAGCTCTCACGGTCAACGAAGGAATAGACCTCCACCCAAGACACACCGATCAGACTCGGTATCTTGGTACAACAAGATGATTCGACAGGTTAAAACAAGTCCAGCAACACCGCCCGAATGTGCCGACAAATCCCGATAGGAGCTGCACATATCTCTTTCTCAGGGCACGCTCGGATAGGTCAAGCTACGAGTAAAACCAACCCTCGAGTTTCCCCGAGGTGGCCCCGCAGGCT
>NW_021210509.1:0-1057 GCF_002162155.2 Triticum dicoccoides
AGCAGCGGCTGCGAGCGGTAGTTTGACCCGGAGAGGACGCATCTCAACTCGAGGCGCGTCGAGTCTTCCTTCACCGCTGCGAGGAGCCATGGCAGGAATTGGACCGTCGTCGTCGCCGTTGGGTACCACGAGGCACGCCATGATTTGCAAACGGCGTGGAAGTGGACGAAGTTGGTGACATCGTGCAGTCGGCGCGAGATCTCGCTGGCTAGATCCGGCGGTAGGTCAAGCCACCGTCTTCTCTCCATGGCGGCGTGGAAACCAGATCGATGGAGTGCACGTTAGTTGCGGAATCAGCCGGTTTTATATGCCTAAGTTCTTTCGCGTACTGTCACAAAAAAAAAGCTCTTTCACGTACGTACTCCACCCGGCTCTAGTTGCCACGTAGTACTGTATAGTATATACCATCTTTTTTACAGCCTACAACTGACGTACAAATTAACTTTTTTATTGTTGATGATTGTTGGTTTTATGATAGCTAACAAGTCTTGCCGGCTGGTTACATACACATTTTCTTGTGCTAAACATTGTATGAGATATCATAAATTTAAATTATATAGTTAAGTGATTCTTTTTTTTGAGCATCAATACAGACACAAACGCTCATATACACGCGCATACACTCACCCCTATGAACGCACACACACACACCCTACCCCTATGAAGCTATTAGATCAAGGATGACCGTTAGATTAAGATTTATGGGTCTAATCGTATTGTGTTTATGATCCGTGCGGTGTTATGGGGCTAATTGTGGGATGCACTTAAGAAAGTTCTTGTTTGATTGTTTAATAGTAGTAGAGAAAAAAGATCGTATACTATTAGTTTAGACGAGAAGTACTTGAAAACTCCAAAATGCAACAGGATTCCATTGCAAGATCTCTAGTTTCTGCTCTATGCACAAAACAACAATTTGCGATCTGCAATCCTCTTAATTTCTCAACTGATATATACAAACCATCAAATGGAAGCAAACATCTGCAGCTCTCCGACATCGATTGTCATATTCGGATCACATTGAGAGGTAGGTCACATACCAACAACTTTTTTTTAAAAG
>NW_021210510.1:0-1911 GCF_002162155.2 Triticum dicoccoides
TATGTTTGTCACAAGGCGCAAAAAATAATTATAAAAGGAATGCAACACGAGGACTTCCCAGGAGGTCACCCATCCTAGTACTACTCTCGCCCAAGCACGCTTAACTTCGGAGTTCTGATGGGATACGGTGCTTTAGTGCTGGTATGATCGCATCCGACATGTTTCCCCGTCTTCGTCCCTTATGCTTGCCACTCCCAGGTCCGCTCCAAAGACGATTCTACATTCTCACTACCATTACAACCGTTCCCTAACAATGGATAATGTCCTATACTACTTACTCTCCCGCTCAATCACGGAGACGAGTTTTCCACGGTTTCCACCCCTCCCTCCATACCGCAGCAACACGAGTTTTTTCCACCCCTTTCAGAAAGCGCTCTTCGCGCCACAAAGCCGCCCCAAGACGCGCGAGCAATGAGCATCGAGCTTAAACATATCGCAAACGTCAAAAATAATATAACGGGATTAATATATATCGCGCACAAGGCGCAAAAAAAAATTATAAAAGGAATGCAACACGAGGACTTCCCAGGAGGTCACCCATCCTAGTACTACTCTCGCCCAAGCACGCTTAACTTCGGAGTTCTGATGGGATCCGGTGCTTTAGTGCTGGTATGATCGCATCCGACATGTTTCCCCGTCTTCGTCCCTTATGCTTGCCACTCCCAAGTCCGCTCCAAAGACGATTCTACATTCTCACTACCATTACAACCGTTCCCTAACAATGGATAATGTCCTATACTACTTACTCTCCCGCTCAATCACGGAGACGAGTTTTCCACGGTTTCCACCCCTCCCTCCATACCGCAGCAACACGAGTTTTTTCCACCCCTTTCAGAAAGCGCTCTTCGCGCAACAAAGCCGCCCCAAGACGCGCGAGCAATGAGCATCGAGCTTAAACATATCGCAAACGTCAAAAATAATATAACGGGATTAATATATATCGCGCACGTGCGATATGTTTGTCACAAGGCGCAAAAAATAATTATAAAAGGAATGCAACACGAGGACTTCCCAGGAGGTCACCCATCCTAGTACTACTCTCACCCAAGCACACTTAACTTCGGAGTTCTGATGGGATCCGGTGCTTTAGTGCTGGTATGATCGCATCCGACATGTTTCCCCGTCTTCATCCCTTATGCTTGCCACTCCCAGGTCCGCTCCAAAGACGATTCTACATTCTTACTACCATTACAACCGTTCCCTAACAATGGATAATGTCCTATACTACTTACTCTCCCGCTCAATCACGGAGACGAGTTTTCCACGGTTTCCACCCCTCCCTCCATACCGCAGCAACACGAGTTTTTTCCACCCCTTTCAGAAAGCGCTCTTCGCGCCACAAAGCCGCCCCAAGACGCGCGAGCAATGAGCATCGAGCTTAAACATATCGCAAACGTCAAAAATTATATAACGGGATTAATATATATCGCGCACGTGCGATATGCTTGTCACAAGGCGCAAAAAATAATTATAAAAGGAATGCAACATGAGGACTTCCCAGGAGGTCACCCATCCTAGTACTACTCTCGCCCAAGCACGCTTAACTTCGGAGTTCTGATGGGATCCGGTGCTTTAGTGCTGGTATGATCGCATCCGACATGTTTCCCCGTCTTCGTCCCTTATGCTTGCCACTCCCAGGTCCGCTCCAAAGACGATTCTACATTCTCACTACCATTACAACCGTTCCCTAACAATGGATAATGTCCTATACTACTTACTCTCCCGCTCAATCACGGAGACGAGTTTTCCACGGTTTCCACCCCTCCCTCCATACCGCAGCAACACGAGTTTTTTCCACCCCTTTCAGAAAGCGCTCTTCGCGCCACAAAGCCGCCCCAAGACGCGCGAGCAATGAGCATCGAGCTTAAACATATCGCAAACGTCAAAAATAATATAACGGGATTAATATAT
>NW_021210510.1:3806-9453 GCF_002162155.2 Triticum dicoccoides
AATGCAACACGAGGACTTCCCAGGAGGTCACCCATCCTAGTACTACTCTCGCCCAAGCACGCTTAAATTCAGAGTTCTGATGGGATCCAGAGCTTTAGTGCTAGTATGATCGCATCCGACATGTTACCCCCGTCTTCGTCCCTTATGCTTGCCCCTCCCAGCTCCACTACAAAGACGATTGTACTTTGCTTTGCTCGCCGCTACACGCGTGAATAATGACCAACGAGCTAAAACTTACCGCACACGTGCAAAATAATAAAATGTGGTAAATATATGTCGCGGCCGTGAGTTTTCTTTTGCACGCCGCGCAAAAAAATTAAAAAGGGAATGCAACACGAGGACTTCCCAGGAGGTCACTGTTAGGGGAACGTAGCATAAATTCAAAATTTTCCTACGTGTCACCAAGATCTATCTATGGAGTCATCTAGCAACGAGGGAGGAGTGGATCTACATACCCTTGTAGATCGCGCGTGGAAGCGTTCAAGAGAACGGGGTTGATGGAGTCGTACTCGTCGTGATCCAAATCACCGATGATCCTAGCGCCGAACGGACGGCACCTCCACGTTCAACACACGTACGGAGCAGCTTCGTATCCTCCTTCTTGATCCAGCAAGGGGGAAGGAGAGGTTGATGGAGATCCAACAGCACGACGGCGTGGTGGAAGTAGCGGGATTCCAATAGGGCTTCGCCAAGCGCTGCGGGAGGAGGGAGATGTGTCATGGGAGGGAGAGGGAGGCGCCAGGGCTTAGGTATGGTTGCCTTCCCTTCCCCCCACTATATATAGGGCCAAGGGAGAGGGGGAGGGCGCAGCCTTGCCCCTTCCCCCAAGGAAGGGTGCGGCCAAGGGGGGGAGGAGTCCATCCTCCCCAAGGCACCTCGGAGGTGCCTTCCCCCTTTAGGACTCTTCCTTTCCTTATCCTTTGGTGCATGGGCCTCTTGGGGCTGGTTCCCTTGGCCCATATAGGCCAAGGTGCACACCCCTACAGCCCATGTGGACCCCCGGGGCAGGTGGCCCCACCCGGTGGACCCCCGGGACCCTTCCGGTGGTCCTGGTACAATACCGGTGACCCCGAAACTTGTCCGTGACCAAAACAGGACTTCCCATATATAAATCTTTACCTCCGGACCATCCTGGTACTCCTTGTGACGTCCGGGATCTCATCCGGGACTCCGAACAACATTCGGTAACCACATACAAACTTCCTTTATAACCCTAGCGTCATCGAACCTTAAGTGTGTAGACCTACGGGTTCGGGAGACATGCAGACATGACCGAGATGACTCTCCGCTCAATAACCAACAGCGGGATCTGGATACCCATGTTGGCTCCCACATGTTCCACAATGATCTCATCGGATGAACCACGATGTCAAGGACTTAATCAATCCCGTATACAATTCCCTTTGTCTAGCGGTACGATACTTGCCCGAGATTCGATCGTCGGTATCCCGATACCTTGTTCAATCTCGTTACCGGCAAGTCTCTTTACTCGTTTCGTAACACATCATCCCGTGATCAACTCCTTGATCACATTATGCACATTATGATGATGTCCTACTGAGTGGGCCCAGAGATACCTCTCCATCACACGGAGTGACAAATCCCAGTCTCGATTCGTGCCAACCCAACAGACACTTTCGGAGATACCCGTAGTGCACCTTTATAGTCACCCAGTTACGTTGTGACGTTCGGCACACCCAAAGCACTCCTACGGTATCCGGGAGTTGCACAATCTCATGGTCTAAGGAAATGATACTTGACATTAGAAAAGCTTTAGCATACGAACTACACGATCTAGTGCTATGCTTAGGATTGGGTCTTGTCCACCACATCATTCTCCTAATGATGTGATCCCGTTATCAACGACATCCAATGTTCATGGTCAGGAAACCGTAACCATCTATTGATCAACGAGCTAGTCAACTAGAGGCTTACTAGGGACATGGTGTTGTCTATGTATCCACACATGTATCTGAGTTTCCTATCAATACAATTCTAGCATGGATAATAAACGATTATCATGAACAAGGAAATATAATAGTAATCAATTTATTATTGCCTCTAGGGCATATTTCCAACAGTCTCCCACTTGCACTAGAGTCAATAATCTAGTTCACATCGATATGTGATTAACACTCAAGGTCACATCCCCATGTGACTAACACCCAAAGAGTTTACTAGAGTCAATAATCTAGTTCACATTTACCATGTGATTAACACTCGATGAGTTCTGGGTTTGATCATGTTATGCTTGTGAGAGAGGTTATAGTCAACGGGTCTGAACCTTTCAGATCCGTGTGTGCTTTACAAATCTCTATGTCATCTCCTAGATGCAGCTACCACGCTCTATTTGGAGCTATTCCAAATAACTGTTCTACTATATGAATCCAGTTTACTACTCAAAATAATCTGGATTAGTGTCAAAGCTTGCATCGGCGTAACCCTTTACAACAAACTCTTTTACCACCTCCATAATCGAGAAAATTCCTTAGTCCACTAGTTACTAAGGATAACTTTGACCGCTGTCCTGTGATCCATTCTTGGATCACTCTTGTACCCCTTGACTGACTCATGGTAAGGCACACTTCAGGTGCGGTACACAGCATAGCATACTGTAGAGACTATGTCTTAAGCATAGGGGACGACCTTCGTCCTTTCTCTCTATTCTGCCGTTGTCGAGCTTTAAGTCTTAACTTCATACCTTACAACTCAGGCAAGAACTCCTTCTTTGACTGATCCATCTTGAACACCTTCAAGATCATGTCAAGGTATGTGCTCATTTGAAAGTACCATTAAGCGTTTTGATCTATCCTTATAGATCTTGATGCTCAATGCTCAAGTAGCTTAATCCAGGCTATCCATTGAAAAACACTTTCCAAATAACCCTATATGCTTTCCAGAAATTCTACGTCATTTCTGATCAACAATATGTCAACAACATATACTCATCAAAAATTCTATAGTGCTCCCACTCACTTCTTTGGAAATACAAGTTTCTCATAAACTTTGTATACACCAAAATCTTTGATCATCTCATCAAAGCATACATTCCAACTCTGAGATGCTTACTCCAGTCCTTAGAAGGATTGCTGGAGCTTTGCATACTTATTAGCTTCTTTCGGGATTTGACAAAACCTTCCGGTTGTATCACATACAACCTTTCCTCAAGAAAAAACATCGAGGAAACAATGTTTTGACATCCTATCTGCAAGATTTCATAAATAATGCAGTAATTGCTAATATAATTCCAATAGACTCTTAGCATCGCTACGAGTGAGAAAGTCTCATCGCAGTCAACTCCTTGAACTTGTCGGAAAACATATTAATGACAAGTCGAGCTTTCTTAATGGTGATACCCATCATCATTGTCCGTCTTCCTTTTAAAATCCATCTGTACTCAATAGCCTCACGACCATCGAGCTGTTCTATCAAAGTCTACACTTTGTTTCCATACATGGATCCTCTCTCGGATTTTATGGCCTCGAGCCATTTATCGGAATCCGGGCCCACCATCGCTTCTCCATAGCTCGTAGGTTCATTGTTGTCTAGCAACATGACTTCTAAGACAGGATTACGTACCACTCTGAAGTAGTACGCACCCTTGTCATCCCACGAGGTTTGGGAGTGACTTGATCCGAAGTTTCATGATTACTATCATAAGCTTCCACTTCAATTGGTGTAGGTGCCACAGGAACAACTCCCTGTGCCCTGTCACACACTAGTTGAAGAGAGGGTTCAATAACCTCATCAAGTCTCCACCATCCTCCCACTCAATTCTTTCGAGAGAAACTTTTTCTCGAGAAAGGACCCGATTCTAGAAACAATCCCTTATTGCTTTCAGATCTGAGACAGGAGGTATACCCAACTGTTTTGGGTGTCCTATGAAGATGCATTTATCCGCTTTGGGTTCGAGCTTATCAGCCTGAAACTTTTTCACATAAGCGTCGCAGCCCCAAACTTTTAAGAAATGACAGCTTAGGTTTCTCTAAACCATAGTTCATACGGTGTCATCTCATCGGAATTACGTGGTGCCCTATTTAAAGTGAATGTGGTTGTCTCTAATGCCTAACCCATAAACTATCGTGGTAATTCGATAAGAGACATCATGGTATGCATCATATCCAATAGGGTGCAGTTATGATGTTCGGACACACCATCACACTATGGTGTTCGAGGCTGTATCAGTTGTGAAACAATTTCCACAATGTCTTAATTCTGTGCCAAACTCGTAATTCAGATATTCATCTCTATGATCATATCATAGATCTTTTATCCTCTTGTCACGATGATCTTTCAACTTCACCATGAAATTACTTGAACCTTTCAATAATTCAGACTCATGATTCATCAAGTAAATATACTCAACATCTACTCAAATCATCTGTGAAGTAAGAACATAACGATATCCACTACACGCCTCAACACTCATTGGACTGCATACATCAAAATGTATTACTTCCAGCAAGTTGCTTTCTGGTTCCATTTTACTGAAACTGAGGCTTTCAGTCATCTTGCCCATGTGGTATGATTTGCATGTCTCAAGTGATTCAAAATCAAGTGAGTCCAAACGGTCCATTTGCATGGAGTTTCTTCATGCATATATACCAATAGGCATGGTTTGCATGTCTCGAGTGATTCAAAATCAAGTGAGTCCAAAGATCCATCAACATGGAGCTTCTTCATGCGTTTTATACCGATATGACTTATGTGGCAGTGCCACAAGTAGGTGGTACTATCATTACTATCCTATATCTTTGGCATGAACATGTGTATCACTACGATTGAGATTCAATAAACCATTCATTTTAGGCGTAAGACCATTGAAGGTATTATTCAAATAAACAGAGTAACAATTATTCTCCTTAAATGAATAACCGTATTGCTATAGTCATAATCCAATCATGTCTATGCTCAACGCAAACACCAAATAACAATTATTTAGGTTTAACTCCAATCTCGATGGTAGAGGGAGCATGTGATGCTTGATCATATCAACATTGGAAACACTTCCAACACATATCGTCAGCTCACCTTTAGCTAGTCTCCATTTATTCCGTAGCTTTTATTTCGAGTTACTAACACTTAGTAACCGAACCGGTATCTAATACCCTTGTGCTACTAGGAGTGCTAGTAAAGTACACATTAACATAATGCATATCCAATATACTTCTATCGACAGCCTTCTCATCTACCAAGTATCTAGGGTAATTCTGCTCCAGTAGTTGTTCCCCTTATTACAGAAGCACTTAGTCTCAGGTTTGGGTTCAACCTTGGGTTTCTTCACTAGAGCAGCAGCTGAATTGCCGTTTCATGAAGTATCCCTTCTTGCCCTTGCCCTTCTTGAAACTAGTGGTTTCACCAACCATCAACAATTGATGCTCCTTCTTGATTTCTACTTTGGTGTCAAACATCGCGAATATCTCAAGGATCATCATATATGTCCCTGATATATTATAGTTCATCACGAAGCTCTAGCAGCTTGGTGGTAATGACTTCGGAGAAACATCACTATCTTATCTGGAAGATCAACTCCCACTCGATTCAAATGATTGTTGTACTCAGACAATCTGAGCACAAGCTCAACAATTGAGCTTTTCTCCCTTAGTTTGCAGGCTAAGAAAATCGTCGGAGGTCTTATACCTCTTGA
>NW_021210510.1:9463-10202 GCF_002162155.2 Triticum dicoccoides
TGATGGGATCCGGTGCTTTAGTGCTGGTATGATCGCATCCGACATGTTACCCCGGTCTTCGTCCCTTATCCTTGCCCCTCCCAGCTCCACTACAAAGACGATTGTACATTGCTTTGGCCGCTCCCTCTCAACTACGGAGACGAGTTTAACGCGGTTTCCACCCCTCCCTCTCAACCGCACCAGTGCACGCTTGCCGCGCCACAACGCTGATGCTGGACCCGTGAATCGTGAGCACCCAGCTATGACTTACCGCACTCGTGCAAAATAATAAAACACGGTAAATATATTACTTACACGTGCGTTTTGTTTTGCAAGCGGCGCGAAAAAAATTAAAAAGGGAATGCAACACGAGGACTTCCCAGGAGGTCACCCATCCTAGTACTACTCTCGCCCAAGCACGCTTAAGTTCGGAGTTCTGATGGGATCCGGTGCTTTAGTGCTGGTATGATCGCATCCGACATGTTACCCCGGTCTTCGTCCCTTATCCTTGCCCCTCCCAGCTCCACTACAAAGACGATTGTACATTGCTTCGGCCGCTCCCTCTCAACTACGGAGACGAGTTTAACGCGGTTTCCACCCCTCCCTCTCAACCGCACCAGTGCACGCTTGCCGCGCCACAACGCCGACGCTGGACCCGTGAATCGTGAGCACCCAGCTATGACTTACCGCACTCGTGCAAAATAATAAAACACGGTAAATATATTACTTACACGTGCGTTTTGTTTTGCAAGCGGCGCGA
>NW_021210510.1:10212-14258 GCF_002162155.2 Triticum dicoccoides
GTTGTTCCCCTTATTACAGAAGCACTTAGTCTCAGGTTTGGGTTCAACCTTGGGTTTCTTCACTAGAGCAGCAGCTGAATTGCCGTTTCATGAAGTATCCCTTCTTGCCCTTGCCCTTCTTGAAACTAGTGGTTTCACCAACCATCAACAATTGATGCTCCTTCTTGATTTCTACTTTGGTGTCAAACATCGCGAATATCTCAAGGATCATCATATATGTCCCTGATATATTATAGTTCATCACGAAGCTCTAGCAGCTTGGTGGTAATGACTTCGGAGAAACATCACTATCTTATCTGGAAGATCAACTCCCACTCGATTCAAATGATTGTTGTACTCAGACAATCTGAGCACAAGCTCAACAATTGAGCTTTTCTCCCTTAGTTTGCAGGCTAAGAAAATCGTCGGAGGTCTTATACCTCTTGATGTGGGCACGAGCCTGAAATCCCAATTTCAGCCCTCGAATCATCTCATATGTTTCGCGACGTTTCAAAACGTCTTCAGTGCCTCAACTCTAAACCATTTAGCATTACGCACTGAACTATCATGTAGTCATCAAAACGTGTATGTCAGATGTTCGCAACATCCACAGACGACGTTCGAGGTTCAGCACACTGAGCGGTGCATTAAGGACACAAGCCTTCTATGAAGCAATGAGGACAATCCTCAGTTTACGGACCTAGTCCGCTTAATTGCTACTATCAACTTTCAACTAATTTTTCTCTAGGAACATAACTAAACAGTAGAACTAAAGCGCGAGCTACGACATAATTTGCGAAGACCTTTTAACTATGTTCAGGATAATTTAGTTCATCTTATGAACTCCCACTCAGATAGACATCCCTCTAGTCATCTAAGTGATTACATGATCCGAGTCAACTAGGCCGTGTCCGATCATCACGTGAGACGGACTAGTCAACATCGGTGAACATCTTCATGCTGATCGTATCTACCATACGACTCATGCTCGACCTTTCGGTCTTCTATGTTCCGAGGCCATGTCTGTACACATGCTAGGCTCGTCAAGTCAACCTAAGTGTTTGCATGTGTAAATCTGTCTTACACCCGTTGTATGTGAACGTTGGAATCAAACACCCGATCATCACGTGGTGCTTTGAAACAACGAACTGTCGCAACGGTGCACAGTTAGGGGGAACACTTTCTTGAAATTTTAATGAGGGATCATCTTATTTACTACCGTCGTTCTAAGCAAACAAGATGCAAAAACATGATAAACATCACATGCAATCAAAAGGTGACATGATATGGCCATCATCACTTTGCTCCTTTCGATCTCCATCTTCGGGGCTCCATGATCATCATCGTCACGGGCATGACACCATGATCTCCATCATCATGATCTCCATCATCGTGTCTTCATGAAGTTGTCACGCCAACTATTACTTCTACTACGACAGCTAACGGTTAGCAATAAAGTAAAGTAATTACATGACGTTTATGTTGACACGTAGGTCATAAATAAATAAAGACAACTCCTATGGCTCCTGCCGGTTGTCATACTCATCGACATGCAAGTCGTGATTCCTATTACAAGAACATGATCAATCTCATACATCACATATATCATTCATCACATCCTTTTGGCCATATCACATCACATAACATACCCTGCAAAAACAAGTTAGACGTCCTCTAATTGTTGTTTGCATGTTTTACGTGGCTGCTATGGGTTTCTAGCAAGAACGTTTCTTACCTACGCAAAGACCACAACGTGATATGCCAATTGCTATTTACCCTTCATAAGGACCCTTTTCATCGAATCCGATCCGATGGAACCAATCTCACGTAAGAGTACGTGTAAGGTCGGTCCGGGCCGCTTCATCCCACAATGCCGCCGAATCAAGATTGGACTAGTAACGGTAAGCATATTGAACAAAATCAACGCCCACAACTACTTTGTGTTCTACTCGTGCATAGAAACTACGCATAGACCTAGCTCTGATACCACTGTTAGGGGAACGTAGCATAAATTCAAAATTTTCCTACGTGTCACCAAGATCTATCTATGGGGTCATCTAGCAACGAGGGAGGAGTGGATCTACATACCCTTGTAGATCGCGCGCGGAAGCGTTCAAGAGAACGGGGTTGATGGAGTCGTACTCGTCGTGATCCAAATCACCGATGATCCTAGCGCCGAACGGACGGCACCTCCGCGTTCAACACACGTACGGAGCAACGACGTCTCCTCCTTCTTGATCCAGCAAGGGGGAAGGAGAGGTTGATGGAGATCCAACAGCACGACGGCATGGTGGAAGTAGCGGGATTCCAACAGGGCTTCGCCAAGCGCTGCGGGAGGAGGAAGATGTGTCATGGGAGGGAGAGGGAGGCGCCAGGGCTTAGGTATGGTTTCCTTCCCTTCCCCCCACTATATATAGGGCCAAGGGAGAGGGGGAGGGCGCAGCCTTGCCCCTTCCTCCAAGGAAGGGTGCGGCCAAGGGGGGGAGGAGTCCATCCTCCCCAAGGCACCTCGGAGGTGCCTTCCCCCTTTAGGACTCTTCCTTTCCTTATCCTTTGGTGCATGGGCCTCTTGGGGCTGGTGCCCTTGGCCCATATAGGCCAAGGTGCACACCCCTACAGCCCATGTGCCCCCCCGAGGAAGGTGGCCCCACCCGGTGGACCCCCGGGACCCTTCCGGTGGTCCCGGTACAATACCGGTGACCTCGAAACTTGTCTGGTGACCAAAACAGGACTTCCCATATATAAATCTTTACCTCCGGACCATTCCGGAACTCCTCGTGACGTCCGGGATCTCATACGGGACTCCGAACAACATTCGGTAACCACATACAAACTTCCTTTATAACCCTAGCGTCATCGAACCTTAAGTGTCTAGACCCTACGGGTTCGGGAGACATGCAGACATGACCGAGATGACTCTCCGGTCAATAACCAACAGCGGGATCTGGATACCCATGTTGGCTCCCACATGTTCCACGATGATCTCATCGGATGAACCACGATGTCAAGGACTTAATCAATCCCGTATACAATTCCCTTTGTCTAGCGGTACGATACTTGCCCGAGATTCGATCGTCGGTATCCCGATACCTTGTTCAATCTCGTTACCGGCAAGTCTCTTTACTCGTTCCGTAACACATCATCACGTGATCAACTCCTTGATCACATTGTGCACATTATGATGATGTCCTACCGAGTGGGCCCAGAGATACCTCTCCGTCACACGGAGTGACAAATCCCAGTCTCGATTCGTGCCAACCCAATAGACACTTTCGGAGATACCCGTAGTGCACCTTTATAGTCACCCAGTTACGTTGTGAAGTTTGGCACACCCAAAGCACTCCTACGGTATCCGGGAGTTGCACAATCTCATGGTCTAAGGAAATGATACTTGACATTAGAAAAGCTTTAGCATACGAACTACACGATCTAGTGCTATGCTTAGGATTGGGTCTTGTCCATCACATCATTCTCCTAATGATGTGATCCCGTTATCAACGATATCCAATGTCCATGGTCAGGAAACCGTAACCATCTATTGATCAACGAGCTAGTCAACTAGAGGCTTACTAGGGACATGGTGTTGTCTATGTATCCACACATGTATCTGAGTTTCCTATCAATACAATTCTAGCATGGATAATAAACGATTATTATGAACAAGGAAATATAATAATAATCAATTTATTATTGCCTCTAGGGCATATTTCCAACAGTCACCCATCCTAGTACTACTCTCACCCAAACACGCTTAACTTCGGAGTTCTGATGGGATCCGGTGCTTTAGTGCTGGTATGATCGTATTCGACATGTTACCCCCGTCTTCATCCCTTATGCTTGCCCCTCCCAGCTCCACTACAAAGACGATTGTACTTTGCTTTGCCCGCCGCTACACGCGTGAATAATGACCAACAAGCTAAAACTTACCGCAAACGTGCAAAATAATAAAACATGGTAAATATATGTCGCGGCCGTGAGTTTTCCTTTGCACGCCGCGCAAAAAAAAATTAAAAAGGGAATGCAACACGAGGACTTCCCAAGAGGACACCCATCCTAGTACTACTCTC
>NW_021210510.1:16073-16767 GCF_002162155.2 Triticum dicoccoides
CAAAAAATAAAATAAAAAGGGTATGCAACACGAGGACTTCCAGGAGGTCACCCATCCTAGTACTACTCTCGCCCAAGCACACTTAACTTCGGAGTTCTGATGGGATCTGGTGCTTTAGTGCTGGTATGATCGCATCCGACATGTTACCTCCGTCTTCGTCCCTTATGCTTGCCCCTCCCAGCTCCACTACAAAGACGATTGTACTTTGCTTTGCCCGCCGCTACACGCGTGAATAATGACCAACGAGCTAAAACTTACCGCAAACGTGCAAAACAATAAAACGTGGTAAATATATGTCGCGGCCATGAGTTTTCTTTGCTACACGTGTGAATAATGACCAACGAGCTAAAACTTACCGCAAACGTGCAAAATAATAAAACATGGTAAATATATGTCGCGGCCGTGAGTTTTCTTTTGCACTCCGCGCAAAAAAAATTTAAAAAGGGAATGCAACATGAGGACTTCCCAGGAGGTCACCCATCCTAGTACTACTCTCTCACAAGCACGCTTAACTTCGGAGTTCTGATGGAATCTGGTGCTTTAATGCTGGTATGATCGCATCCAACATGTTACCCCCGTCTTCGTCCCTTATGCTTGCCCCTCCCAGCTCCACTACAAAGACAATTGTACTTTGCTTTGCCCGCCGCTACACGCGTGAATAATGACCAATGAGATAAAGCTTACCGCAAACATG
>NW_021210511.1:0-519 GCF_002162155.2 Triticum dicoccoides
TGTACAAAACGGACAATCTCTTTCGAAGTATCAGGGTTTCATACGGAAACTCGTCTGTTACAAAGGGATTTCATTTTCTTGAACTTATTTGAACTCCATAGTTATTCTGTGTTCAAAATGCACCATTCAAAGCCACATCATCAATTTACAACCCTTTCTGACTACATTTGTTATTTTTCATGCATTTACTGATTATTTTGAGCTATAAGACCATGAAATTGAAAAGCATTTGAAATGAACTCTGAAAAGGTTCCAAGTTGGCATGGTATCATCATTTCACCCACATAGCATGTGCGAGAAAGTAGAGTGGGTTACGGCAAAAACTGGATGCGCTTCGTGTACAAAACGGACAATCTCTTTCAAAGTATCAGGGTTTCATACGGAAACTCGTCTATTACAAGGGGATTTCATTTTCTTGAACTTATTTTAACTCCATAGTTATTCTGTGTTCAAAATGAACCATTGAAAGCCACATCATCATTTTACAACCCTTTCTGACTACATTTGTTATTTTTCATG
>NW_021210512.1:0-1386 GCF_002162155.2 Triticum dicoccoides
TGAATTCCTTAACTTAAACAAAACTTACCGTGTTGCTTACATTTAGCTTTTTTCTGTCCCCCATTTTGAAAAAGAGAAAGACTATGTTACTGAATGTCATCAGCCGGGAAAGTATACATGTAATACTGCTTTATTTTCAAAAGGAGGAGGAAATTATATTACAAAAGGGGTTAACTCCACGACAAATATCTAAGTAAACATAAAAAATAGATTAATATAACACACAATATAAGAAGTGCATTTTTTAAGCCAAGGAAAAATAATTGCTTCATTTCATTAAGAAGGGGTAGATCTTGTTACAGAATACAAACAGGGCGCATACACCCACACAAACACAAAAACGTCTACTCTCATGGTACGAGGTTCCTCACCTGCATAGCACCGGTGATACACTGTATTCTCGCCCCCTCTTTGATTCAGGGGATGATGACGGAGGGAGGCGAAGAAGTGCATTATAGGAGTACAATGTTGTGCATCACATGAACTGCCCATTCAAGAAGACTCGGAACTGTTCATGAGGTATTGTAGAGATAAACAAAAGAAAAAGAAGCTATTTCCTTATCACTACGTATCTGAGTTCCCGACTGTACGGTTCACATGCATTGCAGGTGTGGCATCTTATCACTTGAACCTCCTTTGCTTGCTGATGCCTCCTACTCCTACGTGTAGCTAGAGAGGCGGGAAACAAATAACATCCTAGTTTTTTCTTCAACAACTTAATTATTATTTCAAATTGGTCAATCAGAAAGACCAAAACCAATCCATAATTCAAATGCATAGGTGTACGAGACAGTGGTTCGGCAGTACTTGCATATGGTGTGACAAGTGGAAAATGAAGTAGGAAGAAATGGGGCTCCTCCCTTTTAAAGATGGATCGAGGGTGCATTGAAGCAATTTGCATGTTCCTACAGTATTAGCCATGTAGGGTGATCTTCATATCAAGATACATGGTAACTCTCTTGCAGTCTTGCTGGTGCTATTTTGATCACCTGGCAGTAGGTGTACCAGTGTGACATGGATGATATGAGAAAATGATAGTTGGAAAACATTGTACATCAATTATTGCAGTATAAAAAGACAAACACTAATCATCTATATGTGTTGAGTTGAGGTGGATAGACGGATTAACTTTGGGAAAGAAAGGCCAGATAACTCATCATGCATGGCTAAATCATCCATATAAATGCAACCACCAAAGGAGTGTGTTCTATCTAGACTTCAAGAGTAGCAGACAACGCATGGACTCTCAACAGCTTCCTATCCTACACCAATCGTTGCATAATCATTGCATTGAAAACGGGCGATTGCTTGACAATATGAGCCATCGGGAATTGAGTGATTAGCTTTGAGTGAACATATTGTGCTCCTTATCATTTTGTCAAGGCG
>NW_021210513.1:0-795 GCF_002162155.2 Triticum dicoccoides
GAGTAATAGTCCCTGAAACGGGCCAGAATCGGCCAAAATTGCGATTGTTGATGACCGACACATCAGCACACCTTGGGGTTTAATAACTATGGAAATCGCTTCGGGACCCCAAAACATGGAGTAATAGTCCACGAAACGGGCCAGAATTGGCCAAAATGCGAGTGTTTATGATTGACACGTAAACACATCCCAGGGTTCGTTAATTGTGGAAATCATTCTAGGACCCCAAACAGTGAGTAATAGTCCCTGAAACGGACCAGAACCGGCCAAAATTGTGATTTTTGATGACCATCACGTAAACGCACCCCAGGGTTCGTTAATCGTGGAAATCACTCTGGGACCCCAGACCAGTGAGTAATAGTCCATGAAACGGCCAGAATCGGCCAAAAATGTGAGTGTTGATGACCGACACATAAACGTACCCCAGGGTTCGTTAATCGTGGAAATCACTCTAGGACCACAAAACAGTGAGTAATAGTCCGTGAAACGGGCCAAAATCAGCCAAAATTGCGATTGTTGATGACCGACACATCAGTGCACCTTGGGGTTCAATAACTATGGAAATCACTTCGGGACCCCAAAACATTTAGTAATAGTCCACGAAACGGGTCAGACTCGGCCAAAACTGCGAGTGTTTATGACCGACATGTAAACACATCCCAGGGTTCGTTAATTGTGGAAATCACTCTAGGACCCCAAAACAATGAGTAATAGTCCCTGAAACGGACCAGAATCGGCCAAAATTGCGATTTTCGATGACCGACACGTAAATGCACCCCAGGGTTCGTTAATCGT
>NW_021210514.1:0-820 GCF_002162155.2 Triticum dicoccoides
CGCCCTGCAGCGGCTTCCCCGACCTCTTCTTCAAGCTTCGGCCGCCGAGATCGCCGGCGACCGTGCGCCCTCTCTGACGCCTCCCCGAGCTCCCCGAGGCCACCGTCGCAACCCCCGTGAGCTCCTCTCTGTTTCCCCTCTGACCCCCTGCTCGTTCTCGTGCCGTAGCTGCCGTCCCCGCAAGCACCGAGCTCCGGCCATCGCCATGGCCGGCGAACCTCGCGCCCCGGAGCTCTTCCGCTCGCTCCAGTAGCTCCCGCGTGCTCTCCAGGTCCCCAGGGTCCCGACGCGCTCCTCTGCTCTCCGGCTAACGCGCTGCAGCCACCGCGTCGTGCTGGCCCGAACTCCGGCCGCCACCTTTGAGCTCGCCGCCGTCGATATAGGTCGCCCCCGGCATAACTGACCGCACCACTCGACGCGCGGGATCTTCAGCGTCACGTAGCTGCCCTCCGCCAGCCATTTGGTCGCCGGAGGAGGAATTCCGACCCCCTCCGCCGTCTCGGGCTTCACCGGCGACGAGCCGTGGACCAAGTCCGGCAAGTTTGACCCCAGTTAGACGCCCCTGACTCAATGACAGGTGGGCCCAGCCCTGTTAGCTAATTAGGATTAGCACTAATCGAATTAGTTAAACTAATTACCCCCCCCCCCTGCTGACACTGACAGTGGGCCCCACCCCTGGTCAAACCCCAGTCAGCGCTGGGTTTGACCGGGATTAGGTCCTGTGTCACTGACGTGTGGCCCCCACACGTCAGGTTTGACCCGAGCCAGCCCAGTTGACCCTGCTGACGTCACCGTGACGTGGTGCTGACGCCATCATTCA
>NW_021210515.1:0-1914 GCF_002162155.2 Triticum dicoccoides
TACAATCCACATATGAAGATAAGGAAGAAAGAGATGTTTATTTGCTGTCCAAAAAGTTCTCTCACGTCACTTTTGGCCCAAGAGAAGATAGAGTCCAAGTCTCTCACGTTCTGGATTCAGATTCGGACTGCACAGACATACCTGACTCAAAACGCACACAAGTTTTTCATACGGACTCCGAATTGGGTGATTCTTTTTTTGTTGGAAACTAGATATCGTGCACTTTCCAACCCAAGTGGAATCACCTTCAAATTCGTCCGGAGCGTTGAGTTGTGGACGAAACAATCTGATGCTGCAGCAGAATCCGAGTCAAACTACAAGTCCAAAGGTGTTACATCACCTCCACTTGGGCCCATTGGCCTTGTACGACCTAGATTTAGTTTTAGGCTGCCTTGGGACGTCCTCCCACCTCCTTGGCCGCCACCCCTTTCTCCTATATAAGTAGATCCATCTAGTAGCTTTTCCTTGGGATTTGTTTAGTTAAAAGTTAGCCATTGCAACTTCGTGTGCTTCATTTGTGTCCAACGACCAGACCAAGACCACTTTTCGGATCCCCACCATTATCAATACTTCATACATATTCGCGATATTCAGATTGCTTTTATCATATTCTTGCTTGTTCTTCAATTGCTTGCAGGAATAGACCTTCGTGGTCAGGTTGATCGTGCTCCGGCGTGGTCAATAACCTCTCGGAGTTGGTTTAGCGATTGCTAAGGCACAACGTCGTTGCACGTTTGTAGTCGGATCGTCAAAGTCGTCTCCACCAAATCGATAGTTATCATCTCATCGAAAGATCGGAACACCCTCACCTCTATCAAGTGGTATCAGAGCCAGGTTGCTCGGTGAGATTTTACAGTTTTTCATAGTTTAGATCGCATCTGTCATTCATACCTACAGTCCATGAAAAAGCCATAAAAAAGTTAGATCTGTTCATCATTTATCCAAGCCAGTCTGAGCCTTTGCAATTTTCTATTCATTGCTTGCATAGTTGAATTATCAGTTGCATCGTCGTGTTAGTTGCTGGTCTTAGTGTCTAGTTCCTTTAGAGTTTCGAGTTCTGTTCACATTAGTCACGCCGCCGCTGCATCATTATCCCTTCCGCTGTCCACCATCCCATCCATTAAATTCCACCACGTGCTACGCACTGTTCATTGTCATAATCATAGTTGAGGTCATTCACATCTTCGCCTGATCCAATCTGCATCTTATCTAGTTTGTCTTGGAAAGAGGGAGAAAAAAAGATAGAGGAAAAAAAGAGAGGAAAAAAAAAGAAAAAGAGAGAGAAGAAAAAGAAAAAAAAAGCGTGAGAAAAAAAAAGAGAGAAGAAAAAAAAATTGGATCTATCTAGAATCAATCTCGTACCTGAATTCGGATTGGAATCTGTTTTGTGCACTGTTCAGTAAAACAGCTTGGCTATTGTTTCACATCATTATCTCTACTGCCGTTGTGATCTTCACTTATATCTTGCTGTCCAGAGCTACTTTGTATCCTTCATTGATGCTGGTTGTGCTACGACGTGACCTCATTAGTGTTCTAGGCTCGCGTCTCTAGTTCGGTCTAGCCTAGGACCAGCACAGTACCGTCGTTGAGCGTTTATTCAACATTGCATCTTTGAATTGATTATTGCTAATCTTTTGCTACCATATATAGCCAACCCAGCTCCACATATTTCTACACCGTGTATACGTACGCTCCCCTGGCAATCGCTTTACTCAATATTCGGAGTTACTTGACACCGCTGGTTGCCAATCACCGCCTGCTGCATGGTAAGAACTTGTAAGACATTGATATTTGCTTTACTGTGAGCGTTTTACCACCACATCCTAGTAGTTATAGGAACATTATTTTTGGGTTTTGTTTCTTGTTCTACTAATCATGACAGGATCCAGAGTCAATTCATGGGCTTTGTCGATC
>NW_021210516.1:0-1325 GCF_002162155.2 Triticum dicoccoides
GGGGCAAGGCTGCGCCTCCCCCCTCTCCCCTGCCCCTATATATAGTGGAGGGGAGGGAGGGCATCCATACCTGAGCCCTTGGCACCTCCCTCCCTCCCGTGACACCTCCTCCTCTCCCGTAGGTGCTTGGCGAAGCCCTGCAGGATTGCCACGCTCCTCCATCACCACCACGCCGTTGTGCTGCTGCTGGATGGAGTCTTCCTCAACCTCTCCCTCTCTCCTTGCTGGATCAAGGCGTGGGAGACATCGTCGAGCTGTACGTGTGTTGAACGCGGAGGTGTCGTCCGTTCGGCACTAGGATCATCGGTGATCTGAATCACGACGAGTACGACTCCATCAACCCCGTTCACTTGAACGCTTCCGCTTAGCGATCTACAAGGGTATGTAGATGCACTCTCCTTCCCCTCGTTGCTAGTCTCTCCATAGATAGATCTTGGTGATACGTAGGAAAATTTTGAATTTCTGCTACGTTCCCCATCAGTGGCATCATGAGCTAGGTCTATTGCGTAGATTCTTTGCACGAGTAGAACACAAAGTAGTTGTGGGCGTCGATATTGTTCAATATGCTTGCCGTTACTAGTCTTATCTTGATTCGGCGGCATCGTGGGATGAAGCGGCCCGGACCAACCTTACACGTACGCTTATGTGAGACCGGTTCCACCGACAAACATGCACTAGTTGCATAAGGTGGCTGGCGGGTGTCTGTCTCTCCCACTTTAGTCGGATCGGATTCGATGAAAAGGGTCCTTATGAAGGGTAAATAGCAATTGGCATATCACGTTGTGGTTCATGCGTAGGTAAGAAACGTTCTTGCTAGAAACCCATAGCAGCCACGTAAAACATGCAAACAACAATTAGAGGACGTCTAACTTGTTTTTGCAAATATGTGATGTATGAGATTGATCATGTTCTTGTAATAGGAATCACGACTTGCATGTCGATGAGTATGACAACCGGCAGGAGCCATAGGAGTTGTCTTAATTTATTTGTGACCTGCGTGTCAACTTAAACGTCATGTAATTACTTTACTTTATTGCTAACCGTTAGCCATAGTAGTAGAAGTAATAGTTGGCGAGGCAACTTCATGAAGACACGATGATGGAGATCATGATGATGGAGATCATGGTGTCATGCCGGTGACGATGATGATCATGGAGCCCCGAAGATGGAGATCAAAAGGAGCAAAGTGATGATGGCCATATCATGTCACTATTTGATTGCATGTGATGTTTATCATGTTTATACATCTTATTTGCTTAGAACGACGGTAGTAAATAAGATGATCCCTTACAACAATTTCAAGAAGTGTTCTCCCCTAACTGTGC
>NW_021210517.1:0-1226 GCF_002162155.2 Triticum dicoccoides
CTTGGCCGCCACCCCTTGCTCCTATATAAGTAGATCCATCTAGTAGCTTTTCCTTGGGTTTTGTTTAGATTAAAAGTTCGCCATAGCTGCAACTTCGCGTACTTCGTTTGTGTTCAACGACCAGACAAAGGCGTCACAGAACCCCACCTTGATCAATAAAGCTTTCATCTTATATTCGCAATATCCAGATTGCAATCTCAGTTTCTTGCTTGTTCTTCGTTTGCTCGCAGGAAACAGACCCTCGTGGTCAGGTTGATCGTGCTCCGGCGTGGTCAATAACCTCTGATAGAGGCGGGGGTCCCGATCTTTCGATGAGATGATAACTATCGATTTGGTGAGGATGACTTTGACGATCCGACTACAAACGTGCACGACGTTGCGCCTTAGCAATCGCTAAACCAACTCCGAGAGGTTATTGACCACGCTGGAGCACAATCAACCTGACCACGAAGGTCTATTCCTGCAAGCAATCGAAGAACAAGCAAGAATATGATCTGAATATTGCGAGTATATATGAAGTATTGATAAAGGTGGGGATCCGTAAGCGGTCTTTGTCTGGTCGTTGGACACAAACGAAGTACACGAAGTTGCAATGGCTAACTTTTAACTAAACAAATCCCAAGGAAAAGCTACTAGATGGATCTACTTATATAGGAGCAAGGGGTGGCGGCCAAGGAGGTGGGAGGATGTCCCAAGGCAGCCTAAAACTAAATCTAGGTCGTACAAGGCCAATGGGCCCAAGTGGAGGTGATGTAACACCTTTGGACTTGTACTTTAACTCGGATTCTGCTGCAGCATCAGATTGTTTCGTACACAACTCAACGCTCCGGACGAATTTGAAGGTGATTCCAATTGGGTTGGAAAGTGCACGAAATCTAGTTTCCAACAAAAAAAGAATCACCCAATTCGGAGTCCGTATGAAAAACTTGTGTGCGTTTTGAGTCAGGTGTGTCTGTGCAGTCCGAATCTGAATCCAGAACGTGAGAGACTTGGACTCTATCTTCTCTTGGGCCAAAAGTGACGTGAGAGAACTTTTTGGACAGCAAATAAACATCTCTTTCTTCCTTATCTTCATATGTGGATTGTACAAATGTCCCATACACCTGCAATTAGACAAAACACAAAAGTGTGTGAAGTATTTTTGTTCTGGATAACATAAATAGATTATTGAATAGTTTGCACTAGAAATCACCTGACAAATATGCATATATGCAATATTTTTGGTC
>NW_021210518.1:0-877 GCF_002162155.2 Triticum dicoccoides
GCTGTGTAGGCCCCGCAGGTGCGCTCTTGGCAGATAATGGTGGTTGTGCCTGTTTTCTTGTATCACGGCTGGAGGTGGCACCTGATGGAGGTGCTGGTGCAGTTGAAGTAGAAGATGCACGTGGTGTCCATGATGAAGGTCGGCCTGCAGAAAAGTTAGTTCGCCCCAATGCTTGTCGATCCTGCACTTCACGTTCAGCTTTACAAGCAAGATGGAATAAACGAGTGATATTAGTATACTCCTTATAGTCTAGAATGGTCTGAATCTCTCTATTTAATCCACCCAGAAAACGTGCAAGCATAGCTTCATTCTCCTCAACAATACCACATCTAATCATGCCAGTTTGTAATTCCTGATAATATTCTTCTACAGAATTTTTTCCTTGTCTTAAACGCTGCAATTTTTGAAGCAATTGACGTTGATAAGATGGTGGAACCCAACGCGTACGCATAGCAGTTTTCAAAGTAGCCCAAGTAGTTGGAATATGATATAATCTACAATGTTCAGACCACCATACACATGCAAAACTAGTGAAAGCACAAACAGCAGCAGCAACTCGTCTCTCCTCAGGATATTGTAAACATGTAAATCGTTGTTCAGTTTCTAACTCCCAAGTAAGATATATATCAGGAACATATCTACCCTCAAATGGTGGAATATTCAATTTCAGTTTAGGAATATGGACATCATCTCGTACCTGAGGTGGTGGTGCAGGCCTACCATTACGAATATATACCTGAGGTCGACCTGCTGGTGGTGGTGCTGGTGGCTGCTCGTAGATCTGATTTTGATCAACCTCATCCTCATAATCGCCCGCATACTCATCATCCTCCTGGGTACCAGCAACAGCAGTAGCAAGAGCCACAGAAGTATCAAC
>NW_021210519.1:0-1513 GCF_002162155.2 Triticum dicoccoides
ATCAAGTGCCCCGGCGTACTTGTGACTAATGCATGGCTTTTAGGGTGCCTCGGTGTCGATAAAAACCGAAATGATGAAAAGTTAGGCTTTTAGGGTGCCTTGGCGTCGAAAAACCCTCAATGATAAAAGCTTAGATTTTAGGATGCCTCGGTGTCGACAAACCCTAAATGATGAGACCATGATCTTGTTCCTTGACAATAACCAACTTTTTGACCAAACTTTGTTTCTATTTAGAGAGAAACATGGCCCACAACGATGAGGCCGGGGGTTCGGGCGGCAAGGCATTCTGGGAGCTGTCCCAGGAGATGGAGGAACAACCTCACTTGTATGAGGCCGCCGCCTTCCCCACCGATCCTGAGACCACGGATGGTGCCGCCGAGGATGACCACACTAATGCCACCACTGATGGTGCCGCCGAGGATGCCACCACTGATGATGGCGGCGCACGCACAGATAGTAGCCAGCGGAAGAGGCAACGGAAGGACCGGCGCCCGATCGTGCTCCGCACCCTCATGGAGGAAGTTACTGAAGTGGACTCCAACGGGAATCCAACGGCGCCCGAACGAATAGTCAAGGGGTACTCGCTTCAGCTCGGGTGCATTGTCCGGAGCACCGTCTCGATCAACACCGAGAACCTGAGGCATCCTGACCGGGGGAATTTGCGCCACCTCCTCTTCACGAAGCTGCACGAACGATACAAGTTCCCCGCTGAATTCGAAAACACAAGCCTCAAAGGGAATAAAGTGAACAATGCTGCCCTCACGAAGATGAGCAAGGCCCTGTCTACTTGGAAAAGCAATGTGAAGAGAATGATCAAGAAAGGTGAGAGTTATGAGAAGATCAAGGAGAAAAATCCTTCGATCACGGAAGATGACTACAACGACTTCAAGATCAATTGCTCGAGCACCGCAAGCTCCCAATCAAGTGAGTGGGGAAAACAAATGCGGGAGCTGAACATAGGGGAACACACACTCGGTCCCGGCGGTTACAGAGTGGCGGAGCCTATATGGGACAAGGAGGAGGCGGACCGTGCCGAGCAAGGCCTACCGCCCCTCTTCGATAAATACGGTGACAAGCAGACCAGGAACTTTGTCAGGGCCCGGTACAAGAAGGACCCGAAAACAAAGGAGCTTACCACGGATCCAAAGACCAGGCGGCTTGAGCTTGTTCTGGTAAGGAATACACCCCCGCGTAATTAGCTCCATATGGTTGCATTCTAATTAATGAAGCCGAATTTCTAAATGGTTCACATTCCTTCCACAGGCGACTGAAAGCAGTAGCGCGGGGTCGACTCAGAGCAACCCTTGGGACACCACTCTAAATAGGGGGTTGAATATAATGAAGAACAAGGATAAGCTCAGTAAGCCGACGTCAGCTGGTCGTGTGGCCGGCAAAGGCTTGTCGACAAAATGGGGGTCATACTATACCGCGGGTGTGCGGAAGGAGAAAAAGACCAGCTCGGAAAGCCAGGCGCGAGAGGTTCAAGAACTCAAGGCACAGGTGGCGCGGATTC
>NW_021210520.1:0-2391 GCF_002162155.2 Triticum dicoccoides
CACATTATTGGATTAAATAATTTGTTGGTAAACCAATAGGAACAGAAAGAAAAATCCATCCGAAATTTCTGAATCCCTACATTTTAATTAGCTTGAAAAGGTTAACACAAAATTCATGTATGCTATTGTATTTCTATGTGCTATGTTTCCAACCGAATACCTAGACTTTTTTCATCTCAGCTCAAAAGAGTACGACGATGGCCTATACAGTCTCCATGCATCTCCTTCAGGAGCGACATGACAAACACAAGTCAAGCCATCCTCTAAAGGTATCACCCCTAAGGGCCTGCGTGCCTCCATTTTGACTGCAAAATGTCATGCTGTGCCAAGGGTTAGAGTATCTACAGCCGTGATGGTCAAATATGACCCCTCAAACGCCCGTGGACGCCCCTGGGCGCGTCTGCGGACAGTGACGGGACACTCCTCAAATTAGCACAACTGCATCCGGACATCTCATAGTAGATCATCAAATCCATGCAAATGAAAAAACCTACGTACTACACAGCTAATCCTCGTCAGAGATGCCGATGATCTCAGTGCCTGGTTTTGTGTATATGGGCGGCAGCTGCAGCTCCGGCTCCTCCGGCGGCTCTGGCTGCTCCGCTCCGGCCTCATCCTCCTCTATATCCGCGTCAAGTTCAGCGAAGAGCGCGTCGGACTCCGCCTGCTCCTGCCGAAGGAACGCACGGTTGGCCACCACATAGGCCTCATCCTGGATGGAATCCAGGATGACCTGTTGCTCCACCATCTCTGCGGCTAGGGTGACCGCGAACTCCGCCTCTGCCTTCGCCATGTTGAAGGCTGCACCAGGCTGCTCCGCCTCGTCCTCCTCCGGATCCGCCACCTCCATCAGCTCCGGAGCACTTCTTCCTCATCTTCCTTCGGCCCCGGCGAGTCCAGAGGCAGCTCGGCAGCGATGCAGGCGGCGCGCCTTGCCTGATCTCCTCCGCTATCTGCCTTCGACGCTCCAGCATGAGCATGGCATACGTGTTGATCTTCTACCAGACCATGGTGATGCCGGGAGCGGGAGAGAGCGAGGAAGAGAAGGGGAGAGGAGGTGGACGGCACAGGTGGCTGTGCGGAGAGGGAGAAGGTGGATGGGCTAGGGTTGGGGGACGTCGGCCGGCTTAAATAACCGGATTTGGCATCGGGCGGCGAGCCTGAGCGGCGCCACAAGGAGTTCACACCGCGGCAACGCCCGTCGGACCTCCGGGTTTTCGGGCGTTTCCGTGTGGGACCAGATCGTCAGTCCAACGTGGCGGGCGTGCCTGGGCGCGCTCGGGCGCCCCCATATCCACCCCATATTTGGGCTGGATATGAGGGGTGCCGGTCAGCCCGGGCGTTTGAGGCACGTTTGAGGCGCCCGTCTGGGTCAGATTTTCGTGACCAATCAGTGATCGGACGGGCCGTCCGAGCTTTTCAGGCCAGTTCGAGGTGCCCGGCTGTAGAAGCTCTTACTTTCTAGGCGAATGTGGAGGCTTATGGACTATGGAAGCAATTAAGATGGATAAAAGATAAGAAATGACGTACAACCAAACGGGTTATAAGATTGAAACAAAAAGGTCACATACACTAAAATGCGCAAGGGTACCCATATAAAATACGATTATAATGAGGCAGAGTGTCCTTAACACACAAAAGGGCTATATCACCTAAAGTGGCATGTTTCTATCTCCACCAGCAATTCTTCTAGGTGGTACATGGAAACAAGGTAACTTATCTTTGCCCTACAACTTTGGTCTTAATTATCCTTTTTATGAGCTCAATTTTTTCATGGACAAAAACTGAAATATGATTTCTCATATGCTCAAAGAAGTCTCTATGACAACTGCTTAAAAAATGTTAAATATGACACAATCTCCTCTATAAAGCGCCAGTCAAAAGATGAGCATCCATTGAATCTCACAGTTAAATCATCCACTAGCTATAGCATGCAATTCCACAAGTGACTATTTGAAGTAAACAAGTACCTTTTGTCCGTGAGATACTCTCGAAGGTCGCTGATGATGTCTTGCACCTCGTGAGTGCCACGAGTCTTGTTTCCCCCAATCTTCGATTGTAGCCCAATCAAGAGCCCTGCCATGTCGGGTCTTTGGGAGACCGACACAAATGCCTTGCAGCTGAATTGTTGGCCGATGTTATCGTACACCTGTTTGGCAAGTGTAGTCTTGCCAAGACCGCCGAATCCCACAATAGATACCACCTTGAGTTCTTGCTCACCATCCGCCAGCCACCTGACAAGCTCTTCCCTTGGGCCATCAATACCCACAAGGCTGGCTGCCTCTTTGTAGAGTGCCGACACCCGAGGATCGACGGGCACAAGAGCAGAGCTAGAGGTATTGCTATCATCAAGCTTGTACCGTTTGCGTCGATGATTCGCCTCTATAGCAC
>NW_021210521.1:0-831 GCF_002162155.2 Triticum dicoccoides
GTACGTGTACAACTTGATCGATCTGACCACCAAACAACACGGGCGTACACAGCGGCCAGCCGGCCGGAAGAACAAAACGCACGCACGCCAAGCTGATGTATTGCCGCAGGAACGTCTCGTTCCTGTTTGCTTTATTACTTCAAATCAGATCGATCAAGTTGTACACGTACGTGTGTTTCCAGCCTCAAGCAATTGGCTGTTGTGTACGTGCATATCTAGCTAGCTTGGGGCAGCAATCCAAGACCGTCAGCAAGCTTCGTTCATCGCTTTCGTTTGTCGTCGGTCATCACCGTCGCCGAAAAATACTCGGCGTCGGGTTTGGGCCAACAATTGGTATCAAAGCCAAGTTGATCTTCTAGTAACGAAGGATCATGGCGGATGACGAGAAGACCAAGTAGCTGGCGGAGTACTCCGGTGTGGCTAAAGTAATTGCTGCTCCGGCGAGTTCGTCGTATCCATGGTTTGATCGCGAGAACTTCGGGGTCTGGAAAGCTCTCATGGAGTGTGGTCTCCACGCCAATGACCTATGGGACGCGGTGGCACTACTGGAATCAGCTACTTTGCCATCTGCCAGTTCTTTGCCGTCCGCTAGCGGACGGAAAAGAAGCTCTTTGCCATCAGCTTTCAAAAAGCGGACGGCAAAGAACTGGCTGATGGCAAAGACCAAGTTTGCCATCAGCCAGTTCTTTGCCGTCTGCTAGCGGGCGGCAAAGATTCTTTGCCGTCGGCCAGCGGACGGCAAAGAGGGAGGGGCCCCACTGACGAGCTGCAAAAAAAAATCTAACGGGCCCCCTCTTTGCCGGACGGCAAAGGGTGGCGGACGGCAAAGAG
>NW_021210522.1:0-1762 GCF_002162155.2 Triticum dicoccoides
CCCGGTTATGGCAATCCTGCAGATTACCTGCCCGACGATGTACATTATGATATCTTGGAGGTGCAGATACAAAGATACGAGTACGGGAAGCCTCTCGTCAAAGATGAAAGTTCTCTATCAACGATGATGCGAAGATTGCATGATTGGTACATGAAAACCTGCAAAGAGTCTGAGGGGAGGAGTACTTTGTATGTGAGAGTTAAAAAGGAGCATGACCTCCTTGGAATTGAACTGTTGCCTATTCCATTTGAGGAGTTCTATCAGTTTTTCAATCAATTGTCCATCGATAAAGCAACGGTCACCTCCTACTGTTTGTAAGTAGTACTACTTCCGTCATTAAGTCTCTCTATATAACTCAGCCCTTTCATTGCATGTATTTATAATTATCCTCACTATATTATGCAGATTGAAGATCGCCGAATTGAAAAAAAGACAAGTGGGAGATATTGGGTTCATTAACACGTATCTCATAGATGCAACTGAGGTTCAATATCGTGCCCAAGAAACCGAGGCCAACTTGCTACGATCATTGGAAATAAATGAACACAAAGATATAATACTCTTTCCTTACAACTTCAAGTGAGTGTTACTGTCTTGTGGCATATTCAGTTTCCTTATTAGTCCAGGTTATAGTAATGTAATATTGATGAGTTATGCATGTGTGCGCAGGTACCACTATATTCTCCTAGAGATTAAGCTTGAGAAGGGAGTAGTAACTGTCTTAGACTCCAAGCGAAAAGATCCCAAGGAGTATGCGGACATGACTGAAATGCTCGAGAAGTAAGTTAAATCGATCATTATCCACCATATCATCAACTTTGTTCATTTTTTATATCAAGTAATTGTTTTCTTTGTATGGCAGGGCTTGGAGAAAATTCACCAAAAAAGCTCCGGGACTACCGAAGAAGCTGCAATTTAGGCACCCGAAAGTAAGTACTATATAGTAGCATATTCCAGGCATCTCCTAGTGATTCAAGCGCTAGTTTCATCAATACCATTTAGCATGCTTGCTAATTATCAGTTTGATTGACCTCTATTTCTTGTAAAGTGGCTGTGGCAGGAACAAGGGAAAGATTTCTGTGGATACTACATTTGCGAGTCCATCCGCCACACGACCTGTGAGCGGGGCTACTCCGACAAACAATATGAAGTGCGTAAATAACAATATTCACAATTTTATTTTATTACCATCATTTGTGTTGAGTTTCATTCATTCATATATATATATATATATATATGTGTGTGTGTGTGTGTGTGTGTGTGTGTGTGTGTATTGACCCCCTTCTTAAAATTAGATGTTTCGGATGCGGGATGAACTCCTAGCATCAGATCGCATGCGAGCAACTCAAGAGGAATTGGCGGCATTCTTTCTTGACCACGTGATCGCTGAAGACGGAGAATACTATGTGGACCACGCGTCCGTATTTTAGGAGATTATATATTTGTAAAAGATAATTATTGTATATATGTAGCCGGTAGTGTCGAATAGATATACGAGAACTTGTTGTTCGACCAATCTCTCGGAGAAGGAGAGGTGGTCGATATCACTTCTCTCTGTATGCATATATGTTCATGACGATCTTCTGTTTGCTTACTAGCTAGCTAGCGTGTCTAGCTAGTCCTCTCTATACGTATGTATGGTACGTGTAGCGTCGACCAAGCACGGACAAAAGAGAGGACACTTCTCTCTATTAATTAGCTAGCTATAGCACAATATATGAAACACCTAAATTAACCCCCCAAAACCCCCCAACCCCCCCCC
>NW_021210523.1:0-4398 GCF_002162155.2 Triticum dicoccoides
AACCTTCTTTGTGGTCATGTATATTCCATACACAAGCTTCTGATAATGAGGATATCTCTGCTTGGATGGAGTCAAGACTTCAGACAAATAATACACTGGGCGCTGAACTTTGAGAGCTTTTCCTTCTTCTTCCCGCTCGACCGTTAGCACAGTACTGACGACTTGTCCTGTGGCTGCGATGTAGAGCAACAGAGGCTCTTTGCTGATTGGAGCAGCAAGCACCGGCTGGGTGGAGAGCAGAGCTTTTAGCTCGGCAAACGCTGCATCAGCTTCTGGAGTCCACTCGAACTTGTCAGCCTTCTTCATCAGTCGGTAAAGAGGCAATGCCTTTTCACCGAGTCGTGAGATGAATCGACTTAATGCGGCCAAGCATCCAGTAAGCTTCTGGACATCGTGCACTCGCACAGGGCGTTTCATTCGGAGAATAGTGCCAATCTTTTCTGGGTTGGCTTCGATTCCCCGTTCGGAAACGAGAAAACCGAGTAACTTGCCACCAGGAACTCCAAATGTGCACTTTGATGGATTGAGCTTGATATCATACCTTCTGAGGTTGGCAAATGTTTCGGCGAGGTCAGCGAGCAGGTCGGAACCTTTTCGTGACTTGACAACAATATCATCCATATAAGCTTCCACATTCCGACTGATTTGAGTGAGTAGACACTTCTGGATAATTCACATAAATGTGGCTCCGGCATTCTTGAGGCCGAATGGCATGGTGATATAGCAGAAGCACCCGAATGGAGTGATGAAAGCTGTTTTTACTTCATCGGGCCCATACAGACGGATCTGGTGGTACCCGGAGTAAGCATCTAAAAAAGACAACCTCTCGCATCCCGCGGTCGAGTCAACAATTTGATCTATGCGAGGGAGAGGAAAGTGATCTTTCGGACAGGCCCGGTTGATGTGCTTGAAATCAATGCACATTCGGAGCGACTTGTCCTTCTTAGGAACCATGACGACATTAGCGAGCCACTCGGAGTGGAATATCTCTCGGATAAATCCTGCCGCCAACAGTCGAGCCACTTCTTCACCGATGGCCTTTCTCTTCTGGACGGCGGACCGCCGAAGATGTTCTTTGACTGGCTTTGCAGACGAGTCGACTCTTAGGCGATGCTCAGCCAGTCCCCTGGGAACACCTGGCATGTCAGCGGGCTTCCATGCAAAAATGTCCCAGTTCTCACGGAGGAACTGGATGAGCGCTTCTTCCTATTTTGGGTCGAGTGTTGTGGAGATGCGGGTCGGAGATGCTTCGGGGTCGGTCGGGTGAATGTGAACAGGCTTCGTCTCACCGGACGACTGGAATGCAGATTCTGTGGCGGGCTTCTTGGATCGCAGCAAGTCACTCGGATCTGCGTTTTGCTTGTATTCTTCGAACTCGACCGCTGTCACTTGGGAATCGGCAATTTTGGAGCCCTTCTGAAAGCACTCCTCTGCCTTTTTCCTATCACCGGTGACAGTGATCACACCTTTGGGACCGGGCATCTTCAATTTGAGGTACACGTAACATGGTCGAGCCATGAACCGTGCATAGGCTGGTCTCCCCAAAATGGCATGATATGCACTTTGAAAATCCACGACCTCAAACGTCAACTTTTCTTTGCGAAAATGCTTTGAATCGCCAAACACTACGTCCAAAGCTATCTGGCCGAGTGACTCGGCCTTCTTCCCTGGTATAACTCCATGGAAGCTCATGTTACTAGTACTCAGTCGGGACATCGGAATGCCCATACCTTTCAACGTGTCTGCATATAACAGATTCAGCCCACTTCCACCATCCATCAGCACCTTTGTCAGTCGAGTGCCTTCGACAACTGGATCGACCACCAAAGCTTGCCTCCCAGGGGTGGCAATATGAGTCGGGTGATCAGATTGGTCGAATGTGATGGGTGTTTGAGACCACTTCAGATAATTTGCCTTTGCTGGGGCAACCATGTTAACCTCTCGGTTAATCACTTTCAGTCGACTTCTGCTTTCCACATCTGCGAAGATCATCAGAGTGGAGTTGATATGCGGATATCCTCCCTCACTGTCCTCTTTGTCTTCGGCCTTGTCCGGCTCCTTCTCCTTGTCCTTAGACTGTTTTCCCTGAAACTGCTGGATCAGGAGTCGACATTGGCGAGTGGTGTGCTTTGGGTAAATGATATTCCCCTCTTCATCTTTCTTCGTGTGGATGTGGCACGGCATATCCATCACGTCGTTCCCTTCTTTATCCTTTACCTTCTTGGGGTTCCAGGATCCTTTTGGTTTCCCCTTAAACTTTCCTTGAGTCACGGCCAGAGCCTCTCCAGGAGCTGCCGGTTCAGCCTTCCGCTTCTGTTTCCGACTGGTGTTTCCTTTTTCCGACTGACTCGGCTTGTGCTTGCCGCTTCGGAGTCGGTCTTCTTCTTCGCCGTTGGCGTACTTGGTAGCAATCTCCATCATCCGACTCAAGGTCATGTCACCAGTTCGACCAAATTTCAAACTCAGTTCTCTGTTCTTGACACCATCTTTGAAGGCGCATACTGCCTAATGGTCAGAGACATTTTCCACAGTGTGGTGCAAAGTGATCCACCTCTGAATATACTCTCTGAGAGTCTCATTGGTTTTCTGCACGCAGACTTGCAACTCTGTCAATCCCGCTGGTCGCTTGCAAGTCCCTTCGAACGTTCTGACGAACACTCGGGACAGATCTTCCCAAGTGTAAATGCTGCTAGGAGGCAATTGAGTCAACCATGCCCTGGCAGAACCTTCCAACATGAGGGGCAAATGCTTCATGGCCACCTCGTCGTTCCCACCACCGATCTGAACTGCCACTCGGTAGTCTTCAAGCCAAGTTTCAGGCTTAGACTCACCAGTGAACTTGCTGACTCCTGTTGCCAACCTGAAATTGGGGGGGATAACTGCGGCTCTGATAGCTCTGCTGAAACATTCAGGACCAGAAACATGTACTCGACTGCTCGTGGGCACATCTCCGTCGAGTGCGCCTCGATGGGCTCTGTTCCGGTCGACCAACCCTTGCACGATAATGGATCGCGCGTCGAAGCCTGGCTCTACGCCCTGTACTGTACTGATGCCTATCATCTGGCTTCCGAGGAGCGTAAGACCCACCCCTCGGAGGGGAATAGGGCACTCGACGCCTATCATCTCGGTCGAGTCTGTCGCCATATTGATCTCGCCGATTCTCACGCCCTTCGCGCCGCGGAGGCGATCTGGGGCTGTGAGCCGACTGAACCGTATTCACAGTGACAGATCGACTGTGAATTCTGTTGCGCGACTGAGACACGGCTGAATTCTGATCTCCTGCTGCCCGGAGCAGATCCCTGATCTACAGCAAACCTCTGCCAGCCTCTGACTGCGAAGGCTGAATGGACTCTGCTATACGGGTCGCAGCTGCTAAATTCTGAATTGGGGTTCGATATACCTGAGTCGGCGGGAAGAGTTGACGTCGACTGGTGTCGGGAACTCGTTGCCGCGCGCGCTCGTCGAGTGCTCGCTGAAGGTTCTCCAGTCGAGTACGCTCGGCCAAATTGGCCAGACGCGCCTCCTCCAAGGCACGAGCCTCGGGGGTTTCTCCTGCGATGGGAATACGCAGGGGATCCTCGTTCCTGCGGCGAAGCTCTTCTCTTTGCAGAGAGTCGAGTGGCTCGGGCTGGTACTCTTCGTAGCCTCGTGCAGGGTCGCCGCCGTCGCCTGCTCCACCACCACGGGCGAAGCCAGGAGGACTGTGGGGCCCGTCGACCATCAAGATTTCCGCCGCTGGATCACTGCTTCCGCACTCGGATGCAGTCTCTCCGGAGCTAGTCGACTGATCGAACAAGCCGTAGAGAGATTCGTTGGGCTCGATTGCCGCAACTTGTGTAGTGGCCGACTGGCGAGCCACCGCGTGACTCACCCATCGCTGAAGCCTCGACCGGCCTGAGCGCTTGCGCTGGCGGGAGACCGGGAGGGTGGAAGATGGAGGAGCCGACCGATACTGGGTCGATGGTTGCCGCAGCAGAACGCCGCGGACGCATGCGCGAAAATGCGTCGCACCGCGGACGGGGAGCGCATCTACGTCGAGTGGAGCCTCCTGGAGCCATGCGGAGTCGTCGGCGATGAAGGCGAGAGCGCCGAGACGGATCTCTTGACCCTCGACCAAAATTCCAGCAGACACCATGATGAAAGTACTCGGAAGAATCGCAACTTCTCCACAAAATCGCTAAAACACCTGCCCCACGGTGGGCGCCAACTGTCGTGGTTCTAAGCCTGACAGTAGAGTGGGGGGTAGGTATGGAGAGGCAAGGTCCTAGCTATGGAGAGGTTGTAAGCACAAAGGATGTACGAGTTCAGGCCCTTCTCGGAAGAAGTAACAGCCCTACGTCTCGGAGCCCGGAGGCGGTCGAGTGGATTATGAATGTATGGATTACAAGGTGCCGAACC
>NW_021210524.1:0-762 GCF_002162155.2 Triticum dicoccoides
CCCTTCCCGAGTCTTCCCCCCATATCCTTTTCGTAAGTACGATGAAGATCCCGAAGAAAGGATGGCGACTTCATCATTTTGACCTGAAGCAGAAGTATGAAGGCATCAATATATTGGATTGACCTCTTCGAGAAGAGCAAGCCAGGATGAGAAGACCCGCTATATTCGTTACCAAACCTTCCCCCCTTACTCCCCTCTTAAATCTCGGGACGAGATTTCTTGTAGTGGAGGAGAATTGTGACGCCCGGGAAATTAAGCTACAGTGATCCTCTGCTAGTGATGCCACGTCACCTCAATTATAGTTGCTAATCTTGAGTTAGTTCAAAACCGGTCCAAAATTCAAAATTCAAATTAATGATAACAATAAAAGTTTTCAAAAATTAAAACTAAAAAGTTCGGTGGTTGTCAAATATTACATCGGTAATTATGGTGGAGTGCACACATTTTTATAAAGTGTTTGAATATTTTAAAATGAATTAAAACAGAAAAGGAAAAATAAGAAAAGAAAAAAAAACAAACCGAATAAATAAAGGGAGGGGGGAAAACCCCCTGGCCAACTGGGCCAAACGGCCCATCCGGCCAGCCCACCGGCCCATCCGGCCCGCTCACTCCCTTAACCCCCCCACTCCCCGACCGAACCCTAGCCGACCCCCACTCCTCTCTCCCCCTTCCCACAACCCCTCGTCCCTTCCCCGATCCAGATCGGGATCGGGACGAACCCCCACCCCCCGACGCTCGAACCCCCCTCGCCCGCGACCGCGC
>NW_021210525.1:0-1612 GCF_002162155.2 Triticum dicoccoides
GTCCTTTACCGCGGACGCGGCTATTCGAATAGATTATGATAACCCTGCAGGGGTGTACTTCTTCATACATGTTTCCACCACTTAGCGTCTGCACACGACATGTGCTCGGCAGACTTCAAGCGAAAGCCGACGTGGGTGTAGACCACGACCTACCTAAACACTTAAGCCTCTAGTCCAGGTTTATCGCCTATTCAGGTTCCATCCGCAGGGAGTCCGGCCGAGGTTTCCCATACGGCCCCGAACGATGTGAACAGGGTTCCCGAGATACCTAACGGGTATTCGGTACACCGTGCCACGTACCTACCGCATCACAGCCCACCCCTATGGTCAGCGCTGTCCACGGCCTCCAGTAGGCTACAAACACCAGAAACTACTTGCAACTCCTGGACAGAGAGCTAGGGTGAATAAGAAGTCGAGCAGGGTCATATTTCAGGGCCCAATGCATGGTAGTAGCTGTATCTTAAATCACGCATACAGATCTCAGTGCTTAAGGTCGGCTTCAATGAAACAACCCACCATGTACTCCTACATGGCCTCTCATCGATACCTTTACCAAATCGTGTTCACCACACCACTCTCATTACCGAGACAAACATTTCACTCTAGCCCATCACCCAGATGAACCAGACCTGACACGACTCTAAGCATAGCAGGCATAGCAAGGTAGGAACAACACATACATATGGCTCAAACAACTCCTACACATGCTAGTGGGTTTCATCTAGTTACTGTGGCAATGACAGGTCATGCAGAGGAAATGGTTCAACTACCGTAGCACACAGCAGTTTGAAACACGTTGTCTTAATGCAGTAAAAGAGAGCAGGAGCGAGAACATGGGATTGTATCGATATGATCAAATGGTTGGTTGCTTGCCTGATGGTTCGATGCACTGATACGGTTCTTCGTTAGGGTAATCAGGGTACTCTTCGGGGACAGAACCTGCCGCAGAGAGCACCGATACACAAACATTACCAAACAGTATGCAACAATATGATGCATGCATGAAACATGGCAATATGAGTGTGTTGGGCTAATGCAACTAAAACCAGAAGGCTTTGAACAAATTTGAATCAAAGATTCAAATTTCAAACTCAAACATGGCCTTTTAAAGTGCTTTTCCTTGTTCTGCTTAAAACATCAATTTAACTTGTTTGATCATGCATGAAAATAGTACAGATGGATAGATTGGATTTTTCTGATCATTTTTCATATATAATTTGTCCAATTTGGAGTTACAGAATAAAAGTTATGAATTTTTGAAGTTTAAATTATATTCTGGAATTTCCTGATTTAAATTAAATCCAGAAAATCAATTACTGCGTCAGCCTGACGTCAGTGTGACGTCAGCAGGTCAGCGGAACAGGTCTGGGTCAAACCTGACAGTGGGTCCCGCATGTCAGGGTGATTATTTTAATTAAAACTTAATTAAAACTAATCCTGTTTAATTAACAGGGCTGGGCCCCACCTGTCATTGACTCAGGGGAGTCAACCAGGGCCCACCCGTGGTCAAACCCGGGTCGGCTGCACCGGCGTTTAGCCGCCGGCGAGCCCGACGCGGCGGCGGAAGTGGTTTTGGCCATTTCGGCCACCAAATGGGCCGCGGAGACCACCG
>NW_021210526.1:0-13861 GCF_002162155.2 Triticum dicoccoides
TCCAAAGAATCCGTCAAATTTCTTACAACCACCTACCGTTTCCCTACCATGTTTGTACAAACCAGACAGGTATACACAACTGTACTTGTGAGAGGCCAAAACGAACACATCCTTTGTGTCAAGCAAGGACATAAACCTTATTGTGCCCGAATAGTTAGTACTAATCTACTCGATCGAAGGGCAGGTTGCCCAGCTATCCAGGGTTAGTCCCAAAACGTTGACCAAGTGCAACACTATTTCAGAGACAGAAATATATGTAGTAGACCTGCGGTGGTATAACTTACCTGCGTGAGGACCTTTTGCTTTTGGGCAGATTCTTGGATGTCTCGGTTTTGCTTGTGGCCACCAGATGGTTGGAGACCTCGGTTTTTTTGCTTGTGGCCACCAGATGGTTGGAGAGGTCACTTTGCAAGTACATGAATCTAAAACCCATGGTTCTTTTACTGGTGAGACCAGCCACTCCTTTCAGAGTCTTGCTTCTCATGTCAACAGCAAGCATCCACAAGTCGTCCTCCCTGTGGTCAACCTTAGTCATGATGTAAACAACACCATCATCATGCAAGCTGAGGGCAGGATGCCCTGCGTGGAGTCTGCTTAAGGTTGGCTTCTTCGTTGTGGCCTTGACATGATGAGGAAGCAACTGGGAGTGACTCTTGTCCACAATGATGTCTGAGGCTTTGAGGCTGAGGTCGATTTGCCACTTCTTTTGGGGCTCCAGCCATGTCAGTATGGCAGCACCCCAGTCCTGGGAGATGTAGGTGGCTCGATTCTGTGAGCCAGGCAAGGGATTCGCCCACACCTCTGAGTATTTGATGCAGCCATCACTGCCGACAGAGACGTCCCGGTCACATGCCAAAGGTCCTGGGATCATCTTGTCCGGCGCCGAAAGCACGGGCAAACGGATGAAGCCGAGGACTTGGTCATCATCGGCGAGCAGATCACAGATGAGGATGCCATTCCAGAGGTCGACCCATCCGATTGAACCGCGATCGCCACCGAGGGCGATCACCTTGGTTGGAGTACGGTAGTCGCAGTCCTCTGGCGACTCAGCATGCATCGACTTAGTGCTCCATGTGCCTGACCGGGAGTCGAACAGGTCGAGGGCGTACTGCCCACGGGAGTAAATCGAACGGAGATTGGCGACCAAGAACCTGCCGTCGTCGGGGCAGCGGCAGCGCAGGAGGGCAAATGAACAGTCGGCGAACAAGCGGGTGGGGTGGGCGGGGAGCACCTCAAGCTTGCTGATGCCGGCACGGACACGGTAGATCATGTAGTTGATGTGCTTCCGATTACTGCGCGAAGGGCCGACCATGACGCGGAAGAGGGCGAGGTCGCCGTCGGTGCGGAGAAGGCGTGGCAGAAGGTCGAGCGAGGTGGCCGGTCCGTCTTGGAGGAGGCCGGGTAGGTGGACGGTGAAGTATGAGATGAGCGGCGGATGCGCGGGCCAGAAGGTGAGGTAGATGGCGAGGCTGTTGCTGGTGAAGCCCTCGGCGGTGAAGGCGTTGGTGCGGTCGTCGGCGTAGACCAGGGTGTCGAGGACGACCGACTTTGGGGGAGGATCGCCGCAGTCGTGGGGGGTGTGCGGAGGGAGCCAGGACACGGGGCGGGGGATCGGTGTCTCCTCCTCTTGGTCGTCATCGACTGCAGGAAGATCGGCCATGGAGGATCCCTCGGTCGGGGCCATGGTGGAGGAGATGAGGCGGGAGGAGAGAGGGAAGGGGGCGGCGGCGGCGGCGGCGGCGGCGGAATCAGGGAAGGTGAACCCTAACAAATCTATCTATCTGTGCCGACCCTTTATTATTTCCCCAATCGATCGCGTGCGAGCGCCGGCAACCTCCCCTCCTCTTCTCTTTGTTGGACCGGGCTTCTACCGCCTTGTGGACGGGCTCTCACGGCTGGGCTTCCTTAGGGCCAGCAAATTCTTACGATCGTATCTGTGGTTGAGTTGCTTAGGTGGAAAGTGGTATTTTCAACCTATCAGGGTTCAAATCCTGATGCTCGCATTAATTTTGGATTTATTTTAGGATTTCGGGCGATACGCTTTGAGTGGGAGGAGACGTTCCCGTCGACGACGAGGCGCCTACAGTGATTTCGAAAATCTCAAGATGATATTCCGGCTCAGTCTCTCGGAGATGCTCATAGAGGTAGGGAGTGAGTATATACGCGTGTATATGAGCGCTTGTGTCTGTACTGATGCTAAAAAAAATCTATATCTATATGTTTGCCTAAAAAAAATCTATATCTATATGTCTCAAAAATAAATCTATATCTATATCTACTACCCTTCCGTCCCATAATTTATATAACATACACATTATAAATGAGCACTTTTCCTGCCCTCTCAGGCCATTGGCGTTCGTGGCCGTTGGATTGTCACTTTTAGGCGTTTTCGGCCATCTGATTGTCTCTAAATCGCATCCCGAGTCGCTTCGGTTGTTTCCGGCCATCCGGCCATCTGATAAAGGACTTTTAAAATGTCATTTCACAAACTATGTCTGAGTGATATCACGATGAGATAAAGGAGGCGTTTGTGCCCGTTGGATTGTCACTTTTAGGTGTTTCCGGCCATCCGATTGTCTATAAGTCGCATCCCAAGTCGCTTCGGTTGTTTCCAGCCATCCGGCCATCTGATAAAGGACTTTTAAAATTTCATTTCACAAACTATGTCTGAGTGATATCATAATAAGATAAGGAACTTTTAAAATTTCAATTCAAAATATAAAAATGTGATGGTCTCATCACGACTTGATTTTCTAAGGGGTCACAATGAAATATTTTTTGGCTGACCAAATTGCATCGATGGACCCTGCCTAAGCTAGACTGATGAATGATGTGTCTCTCCTTGACCTCACGTAAGGGGCGTGTACCACAAACTATGGTATCAAAATAAGCATGGTTGTGTATGGACGCAAAATAGAAATTTAGTCATTTTCATATGGCTTACAAAACTAACCCATAGAAAGTTGTGTCAAATTTTTTTGGGCTTGGCATTGTACAAAACATGAAAACCTTTATTTTACTCGACGTGGGGACTAAATAAAGTAATACAAAACAACCTCTACAGATCCTCCAATAAAATTCTACGTAAGCGATGGTTCGTTTTGTTCATTATTTACGGATCTATTCTAATTTTTGTGAATATTTCCTAAAATTCCATGGACTTTTTTTTCTCAAATTCCCGAATATGTTTTGACTATTGTATCATTTTTAAAAATCATGAATATTTTTAAATTCACCAACATTTATTTGAAATTGTGATTGTTTTAGAATATGCGAACAATTTTTGAAATTATGAACACTTTATGATTTTTCGAATGTTTTTTGAATTGACAAGCAGTTTATGATTTCTCAGTATTTTTTAAGGGCGCCGCTCCAGCAACCCGTGACATACCCGTGACATTTTTTAAGGGCGCCCTTAAGGGTGTGTTTAGTTGCTGGAACGGATCGGAATGACCCGTGACATTCCGGTCCGTTCCAGCAACTAAACACACCCTTAAGGGCGCCGCTCTCCCTACTTTGAGCCAGACCAAATTGGTAGCGTGGGCTCAGAAAGTCACACCACTAGTACCGTTTGCGAGCGGCGTTGGCTAGCACGGCGAACGTCGGTCGTAATATTTTTCTATATTATGAGAGTGAGAGGCATAATTTTTAAAATATACTAATGAAGTCTAAACATTTCGATTTTTTTATGGTGTGCTGATCGGACATTTAAGGGATATAGTTAAACTATTAGAGTGTTACACACAAGTTTTCACATATTCCCTCCGTTTCTAAATATAAATCTTCTTAGAGATTCTAATATGGACTACATACGAAACAAAATGAGTGAATCTACACTCTAAAATACATCTATATTCATCCATATGTAGTTTATATTCAAATCTCTAAAAAGACTTATATTTAGAAGCGGAGAGTACGTTGGTTACAAATTGAAGAATATCATCCCAGGACCGTATTTTCCAACTTAAATCTGGAGTGTTGATGCAAACTCATAGGTTTATATCATTTAGACTTGACATGTTACAAATATTTCTATACAAATGTTAAAGACACTCGCACACTTTTAAACTTGGGTATGAATCATGTTTTCTGGCATTCATTTCAATTGATGGGCAAATTATAAATAAATTGGAGTGCATTAGTGGTGTGGACACAAATGTCGCTAGTAAATATAGTTATAGGTGTCTTGTTTATGCCCAACGCGGGCAGTAAATGTCAATGGTGTTGGGGAATTCACCGGTCACCGTCGTTTTGGAGGACGATGACCATGAGAAAATGGTGGATGTTGGCAATGGCAAAACGGTCGAGATGGAGGATGCTGCCAATGACGAAGCAATCGACATGGTGGTCAGGGCTCCAGAACCAGACTGCCCTACAATGCCCAAGGAGGTCGACGATCCTCAAGGCTACCACCGCTCCAAGCGCCTCCCCGCCGCGTTAGTGAAAATCCTACGTAATCTCATTCAAACCCCTTAAATCCCTAATCAGATATGCTTTGCTTGGTCCCAAAATGAAGCCTACAAGTAGATTCTATGCCTAAATCAGGGTGCGAACTGTATCATCAATGCGTAAATCGATGCCATCTAGGACAGAGGGCTTACCGCCATTGACGAACGCATGCCTGAGGAGTGATGACGCCGGTGCTCGCCATCTAGATATTGGCTCCGATACTCACAGTCGCTACTCGCCGTTCAAATCTCGGGCTCGCCGTTGCCGACGCGCACCCCCCCCCCCTCCCGCATGCAACCGCATCCCCCCATGTGCCTAGAGTTTCATCGTCAGGGCCTTGCTTTGGAATACAGGCCTAAGAGCATCTCTAGCAGACCCCTTAAAACTGCGACCCATATAAGTGTTTTAAGGGCCGAGAAAACGCATTATAAGGGACGATTTTAGCTGCAGCCGAACAGAGCCCGTATAATCAACCCGTAAAAAAGAATGTTCTCTAAATATATCATCTTCTTCTCACGCCCTTCTCATCTCGACCTCCGTCCCCTTGGTCTGTGCGCGTCCTGCCTCCGTGACGCCTACTCATGCTCGCCACCGAGCGCAACCGGGTCGGAGCCAGAAGCAGCCGCCGCCGCCGCCGAGGCGTTCGGGGCCGACTCGCATGAAGCTAGTTATCTAGCTAGCAATTCGAGCAGACGGAGAGCTAGCTAGCTAGCAGAACTGAGCGGATGATGGAGAGCTATAGCTAGCAAGCTAGATTCCAGCGAACGGGCGTAGCTAGCTTCTCCATCCGGGCGGGCGGCCGGCCGGCAGGCGCGGTGGTTGGGACGAGCACGGCGGCCGAGGCGACGGGCCAGCAGCCGGGGACGGGCGGACGGCAGGCGCGGTGGTCGGGACGAGCGCGGCAGCCGAGGCGACGGGCCGACAGCCGAGGACGGGCGAACGGGAGCGATTCATGAAGGTTTCGATGGCAGTTGGCCAACGGTTTTTTGTGTATACAGTGCACCTTCGGATTGTCTCCAAAATCCTTATTTTCACGGGTTTGGTCGGGATGTTTTCTGTGTCCTTTCAAAAAATTTACGGGTCGTAGTTGTTTATGGGTTCTATTCCGGTCGCTTTTTTCGGCTGAAACTGTAAATTGACGGTTATTTTACAGCTTCGTGCATTTTAAAGCCTTATACAATGGGAGGTGTTTAGGGAAGGTGCTTAGAAAAATAAATTAGGCTTTTTTAAGCATCGATGCTTATTTGTACAGAATAGATGCTTAACTAAGCGTCTCTTCTATAGAAATAGGCACCGGTGCTTCAGAAAAATTCGATTTATTTTTTTAAGCATCTCTTAAGCACTTTCCATTGTACAAGGTCTAAAAGGTCTGCTAGAGATGCTTTGAAAGAAGCAGAATCAAATTGGCTGATAATTTCAATTACTTGTACAGTGATGATGTTTAGTGGTTTAAATCCTTTTTTCTTTGCGTGGATATGTTTATAGTAGTTAAAGTTATGCATGAACTCGGTATAATATTACAACACAAACTGGAAATCGCTGTTCAGAACGAAAAAATACAGTGGCTGAAGTTATATAGAACCGTGTGACAAAAACATCTGTTGTTTCATGAGTACTGTAAGTGGAGTATATTGTGAATGTGATGTGAGAAAAAAATTGTTGCTGCACGCTGTCGAACCCTTTGCTTAGCATGAGAGGCCCATTGGTCCCGGTTCATCCCACCAACCGGGACCAAAAGGTCCAGATGAACCGGGACCAATGGCCCACGTGGCCTGGCCGGCCCCCTGGGCTCACGAACCGGGACCAATGCCCACATTGATCCCGGTTCTGGACTAAACCGGGACTAAAGGGCTGACCCGGCCTGGACCAAAGCCCTGTTTTCTACTAGTGGTTGTAGGTGTCTTATTTATGCCCAACACCGACAGTAAATTATGGCAATGGTGTTGGGGAATTCACCGGTCACCGTGGTTTTGGAGGACGATGACCATGAGAAAATGGTGGATGTTGGTAATGGCAAAGCGGTCGAGATGGAGGATCCTGCCAATGACGAAGCAACCAGCGTGGTGGTCAGGGCTCCTGAACCAGACTGCCCAAGGAGGTCGACGATCCTCAAGGCTATCACCGCTCGAAGCACCTCCAAGCTTGCCCCTGGTAGGCTCTCTCTGCTGCTTGTTGGTTGAATATATGTAAGTGGAATACCCCCCCCCCCGCCGCGTTAGTGAAAATCCTACGCAATCTCATTCAAACCCCTCAAATCCCTAATCAGATATGCTTTGCTTGGTCCCAAATTGAAGCCTACAAGTAGATTCTATGCCTAAATTGGGGTGTGAACTGTATCATCAATGCATAAATCGATGCCATCTAGGACAGAGGGCTTACCGCCATTGACGAACACATGCCTGAGGAGTGATGACGCCGGTGCTCGCCATCCAGATATTGGCTCCGATAGTCACAGTCACTACTCGTCGTTCAGATCTTGTGCTCGCCGTCGCCGATGAGAGAGGGGAGAAATGGGAGAGTGGGCGGTGAGAGAAGAGTGGGGAAATTTATGGCACAACTTCAGGAAATGACGCACTGTCTCCGGGCATCCCCCCCCCCAGCGCGCGCTCAACCGCATCCACCCATGTGCCTAGAGTTTCATCGTCGGAGCCTTGCTCTGGAATACAGGCCTGACCGAGGCTAATGTAGTGTATCAAACACATCCTAAGAGCATCTCTAGCAGACCCCTTAAAACCGCGATCCGTATGAGTGTTTTAAGGGCCGAGAAAAACGCCTTATAAGAGACGTTTTTAGCTATGGCCGAACAGAGCCCGTATAATCAACCCATAAAAAAATATTCACTAAATATACCATCTTGTTTCTCATGCCCTTCTCATCTCGACCTCCGCCCCCTCGGCATGTGCGCATCCTGTCTCCGCGACCGCCTCCTCATGCTCGCCACAGAGCGCAACCGGGCCGGGGCCAACAACAGTTTCGACTGCAGTAGTCGCCACCGCCGAGGCGTTCGCGGCTGACTCGCATGAAGCTAGCTAGCTAGCTAGCAACTCGAGCGGGTGGAGAGCTATCTAGCTAGCTGAATCGAGCGGACAAAGAGCTATAGCTAGCAAGCTATCTGAATCGATTCCAGCAGACTGACATAGCTAGCTTCTCCGTCCGGGCGGGCGGGCGGCAGGCACGGTGGTCGGGATGAGTACGGCGGCCGGGGACGAGCGGACGGGAGCGATTCATGAAGGTTCCGACGGCAGTTGGCCAACGGTCTTTTGTGTATACAAAGCACCTTTGGGTTGTCTCCAAAATCCTTATTTTCACGGGTTTCACCGGGATGTTTTCCGCACCCTTTCAAAAAATTTACTGGTCGGAGTCGTTTATGGGTTCTATTCCGGTCGCTTTTTTCGCCTAAAACTGTAAACTGGCGGTTATTATACAGTTTCGTGCGTTTTAAGGGTTATGCTAGAGATGCTCTAAAAGAGGCAGAGTCCAATTGGCTGGTAATTTCAATTACTTGTACAGTGATGATGTTTAGTGGTTTAAGTCTTTTTTTTTCTTTGCGTGGATATGTTTATAGTAGTTAAAGTTATGCATGAACTCGGTATAATATTGCAGTGCAAATTGGAAATCGCTGTTCAGAAAGACAAATTTCAGTGACTAAAGTTATAAAGAACCGTGTGACAAAAAACTTTGTTGTTTCATGAGTACTGTAGTGGATTATATTGTGAATGTGATATGAGAAGAAAATTTGTTGCTGCACGCTGTGTAACCTTTTGCTTAGCATGGGAGGCAATGACCCTTTTGTGGTAGCGACAACACTAGTGGAAGACTTCTTTTCCGTCTGCATAGATTCGGTCATCGTACTGCAGATTCCAAAGCCATCGTCGTCGTACTGTGTTCTTTTCCAAGTCAGTCGTGCTCCTTTCCAAGCCATATATTTCTTCTATCGAAAGTTTGGTACCACGAGTCAGAATCATTCACACAAGCATCCTCTCACTGTCGCTGAAACCCAGCAATAGGCTAAAATGAATTAATTTGTGGTACGTACTATACTACACTACTAGCGAGCAGACTACCACGAGTAGATCCAAATTTGAACATGTCCACCGTACTCGTACTAGAATGGCATGCATTTTCTCTTAGCCCACCTTTCCATGATTTTTTTTCTATGCTCGCAGAAACATGTTGATTTTTTACTATATTATGGTCAAGTATCAAGACATATATAGCTTGAAAAATGATCTTATATGTGGGGTGGAGGGAGTAATTTGTTTGACATATCAGTTAAACAAGGAAATGTGGGGCGACATAATCAAGATAAAAGATTTCATATGTATTTTTCATTTATAAATGTTCCTTATTATACAAAGAAAAAGAGTGTGAATTGACTCTGGGAACATAGACGGCCGGCAGGCGCGGTGGTTGGGACGAGCACGGCGGCCGAGGCGACGGGCCAGCAGCCGGGGACGGGCGGTCGGCAGGCACGGTGGTCGGGACGAGCGCGGCAGCCGAGGACGGGCGAACGGGAGCGATTCATGAAGGTTTCGATGGCAGTTGGCCAACGGTCTTTTGTGTATACAGTGCACCTTCGGATTGTCTCCAAAATCCTTATTTTTCACGGGTTTGGTCGGGATGTTTTCTGTGTCCTTTCAAAAAAATTATGGGTCGCAGTTGTTTATGGGTTCTATTCCGGTCGCTTTTTTCGGCTGAAACTGTAAACTGACGGTTATTTTACAGCTTCGTGCATTTTAAAGCCTTATACAATGGGAGGTGTTTAGGGAAGGTGCTTAGAAAAATAAATTAGGCTTTTTTAAGGATCGATGCTTATTTGTACAGAATAGATGCTTAACTAAGCGTCTCTTTTATAGAAATAGGCACCGGTGCTTCAGAAAAATTCGATTTATTTTTTTAAGCATCTCTTAAGCACTTTCCATTGTACAAGGCCTAAAAGGTCTGCTAGAGATGCTTTGAAAGAAGCAGAATCGAATTGGCTGATAATTTCAATTACTTGTACAGTGATGATGTTTAGTGGTTTAAATCCTTTTTTCTTTACGTGGATATGTTTATAGTAGTTAAAGTTATGCATGAACTCAGTATAATATTACAGTACAAACTGGAAATCGCTGTTCAGAACGAAAAAATACAGTGGCTGAAGTTATAAAGAACCGTGTGACAAAAACATCTGTTGTTTCATGAGTACTGTAAGTGGAGTATATTGTGAATGTGATGTGAGAAAAAAATTGTTGCTGCACGCTGTGGAACCCTTTGCTTAGCATGAGAGGCCCATTGGTCCCGGTTCATCCCACCAACCGGGACCAAAAGGTCCAGATGAACCGGGACCAATGGCCCACGTGGCCCGGCCGGCCCCCTGGGCTCACGAACCGGGACCAATGCCCACATTGGTCCCGGTTCAGGACTAAACCGGGACTAATGGGCTGACCCGGCCTGGACCAAAGCCCTGTTTTCTACTAGTGGTTGCAGGTGTCTTGTTTATGCCCAACACCGGCAGTAAATATGGCAATGGTGTTGGGGAATTCACCGGTCACCGTGGTTTTGGAGGACGATGACCATGAGAAAATGGTGGATGTTGGCAATGGCAAAGCGGTCGAGATGGAGGATCCTGCCAATGACGAAGCAACCAGCATGGTGGTCAGGGCTCCTGAACCAGACTGCCCAAGGAGGTCGACGATCCTCAAGGCTACCACCGCTCGAAGCGCCTCCAAGCTTGCCCCTGGTAGGCTCTCTCTGCTGCTTGTTGGTTGAATATGAAAATCCTACGCAATCTCATTCAAACCCCTCAAATCCCTAATCAGATATGCTTTGCTTGGTCCCAAATTGAAGCCTACAAGTAGATTCTATGCCTAAATTGGGGTGTGAACTGTATCATCAATGCGTAAATCGATGCCATCTAGGACAGAGGGCTTACCACCATTGACGAACACATGCCTGAGGTGTGATGACGCCGGTGCTCGCCATCCAGATATTGGCTCCGATACTCACAGTCACTACTCGTCGTTCAGATCTTGTGCTCGCCGTCGCTGATGAGAGAGGGGAGAAAGGGGAGAGTGGGCGGTGAGAGAAGAGTGGGGAAATTTATGGCACAACTTCTGGAAATGACGCACTGTCTCCGGGCATCCCCCCCCCCCAGCACGCGCTCAACCGCATCCACCCATGTGCCTAGAGTTTCATCGTTGGAGCCTTGCTCTGGAATACAGGCCTGACCGAGGCTAATGTAGTGTATCAAACACATCCTAAGAGCATCTCTAGCAGACCCCTTAAAACCGCGATCCGTATGAGTGTTTTAAGGGCCGAGAAAAACGCCTTATCAGAGACGTTTTTAGCTATGGCCGAACAGAGCCCGTATAATCAACCCATAAAAAAATATTCTCTAAATATACCATCTTGTTTCTCATGCCCTTCTCATCTCGACCTCCGCCCCCTCGGCATGTGCGCATCTTGTCTCCGCGACCGCCTCCTCATGCTCGCCACAGAGCGCAACCGGGCCGGGGCCAACAACAGTTTCGACCGCAGTAGTCGCCACCGCCGAGGCGTTCACGGCTGACTCGCATGAAGCTAGCTAGCTAGCTAGCAACTCGAGCGGGTGGAGAGCTATCTAGCTAGCTGAATCGAGCGAACGAAGAGCTATAGCTAGCAAGCTATCTGAATCGATTCCAGCAGACTGACATAGCTAGCTTCTCCGTCCGGGCGGGCGGGCGGCAGGCACGATGGTCGGGATGAGTACGGCGGCCGGGGACGAGCGGACGGGAGCGATTCATGAAGGTTCCGACGACAGTTGGCCAACGGTCTTTTGTGTATACAAAGCACCTTTGGGTTGTCTCCAAAATCCTTATTTTCACGGGTTTGACCGGGATGTTTTCCGCACCCTTTCAAAAAATTTACTGGTCGGAGTCGTTTATGGGTTCTATTCCGGTCGCTTTTTTCGCCTAAAACTGTAAACTGGCGGTTATTTTACAGTTTCGTGCGTTTTAAGGGTTATGCTAGAGATGCTCTAAAAGAGGCAGAGTCCAATTGGCTGGTAATTTCAATTACTTGTACAGTGATGATGTTTAGTGGTTTAAGTCTTTTTTTTTCTTTGCGTGGATATGTTCATAGTAGTTAAAGTTATGCATGAACTCGGTATAATATTGCAGTGCAAATTGGAAATCGCTGTTCAGAAAGACAAATTTCAGTGACTAAAGTTATAAAGAACCGTGTGACAAAAAACTTTGTTGTTTCATGAGTACTGTAGTGGAGTATATTGTGAATGTGATATGAGAAGAAAATTTGTTGCTGCACGCTGTGGAACCTTTTGCTTAGCATGCACTACAAGAAATATGTCAACTTATGACCACCACTATTGGTCACTGAAAGGTCACAAATTTTCATTTATGACCTTTTTGTGACCAAAAATATAAGGTCAAAAGCTGGGCGTCGTAAACTGACTATAGCGACCTTTCTTCTAGAATGGTAGCAAACGTTTATGACCAAAATAAGTCCACTGTGGCGTTTTGGTCACTAGCAACCTCCCAAGGCCACATAGGCATCCAGCGTGGCAATCTGACGTGGCACAAGATTCAGCCCGGTCCAATTCGGTTTTCTACATGGGCCTAGCCCAACAATTCGGCCCATTTGTTGTTGTTTTTTCTTTCAATTTGTGTAAGCTACACGGGCCGTTGTTTTTCTTTCAATTTGGGTAAGCTACACAGGCCAGGCCCTATAATTCGGCCTTCTTATTTTTGGGTTGTGGCACGTTTTCTCTTTTTTCAAATAGGTCCCAATTGTCAGGTTCTGATAAGTGGGTCCCAAATTTTCGATTCTGGTTTGTGGGTCCTTGCTGTCATGGTCATGTTCCTCAGATTTCAATATGCCAATAATTAAACAACCAATATTTAAATCAAAATAGACAGAAACAAGTGTAATACTTCAAATAACAAGAAGAAACAATCTGTTACATCAACACACATACAACATTTCATTCAAAAACAGAGAGAAGATACATGAAATTCTAGAGTTCACAATGCCCAGATAACCCAACTATTATTACTTAACTTGCTACACAAAAATGTCTTGGTGCTTCTTTGAACATCTTTCGTCTTGAATTTAGGCAAAATATCTGCCAACAAGAAAACAGAACAACGAGGATATAGTGAATAACAACAGCAGTGCTATTTAGTAAGATTAAGTCCAAAAAGAAACATGCATGAAAACATGCTCGAGTACTTCTTGTAGACAACCTTCAGCTTGCTGTCAGGTCCGGTGGAGTGCGAGGCCACCAGGATCTTGGCAGCGTCCCTGAAATCAATCATCACACAAAAGGGTCGTCTCTGTCAGTGTGTGCCCCTGAATGAAATCATCACAGATTCAAGCTACGAGAGATTCAGTAGTGTGCATGTATAGCTTACATCAGCTGTGCTTCAGTAAAGCCAGTGTGGTGCTTCAGAGTGTCGGTCCACAAAGGGGTCTTCTTGAGGGTGAGCCTGGTGGCGTAGACAGCAGCGACGGCCACCATGGAGGGCTTGGACTGCACCAGCCCGTACTGCAGCAGCTCCAGCTCCGCGAAGAAGAAGACGGTGTTCTCCATCTGCACACACATTCAGGGGAAGACGAGGGAAACATCAATCAGCACACAGACTTGCTGCTTTCACTACTAGGAAAAGGGCTATAGATGGAAATGACACTAATGACGCACCAGACAAGTGGTGCGCCATTAGTATATACTAATGGCGCACCACCTTCTGATGCGCCATTAGTGTTGAAACTACTAATGGCGCACCCTGACCACGGTGCGCCATTAGTACCAATTTTTTTTGAACTAGTGCGCCTGTCCAAACATACTAATGGCGCATCCCCTGGTGGTGCGCCATTACTAGTTGTAACTAGTAATGGCGCACCAGCCAGAAGGTGCGCCACTAATGTTATTTTTTTATTATTGCTTTTATTCCTTTTTTGCAAAAGTTCTAATGGCGCACCACCAGGGGGTGCACCATTAGTAACCTGGATTACTAATGGCGCATTTGTTGCTGGTGCGCCATTAGTAAGTGGGCAGCAACAAGATATTTTGGACAGCCTCTCCTCCCACACTCACTTTCTCCCCACTTCATTCTCTCCACTGCCTCCTCCTTGTCTCGGGTGCCTCCTCTTTTTCACCTCATTTCCACCATAGATTCATTCAAATTAAGTGGTTAAGTTACCTTGTTTTGCTAGGTAAGTAAGGGGGGAAGCTATATTTATGTTGTTCTCCCTACAACAATGTGCACATGCACTTTTTATGGCCTAGCTAGATCTATGTATGTTCGTGGTGTTGCATATGTTTGTGGTGTTGCATATGTGTTTGTGTTTGGAGGTGTACCGGTATTTGAAATGCGATAGTTGCCAATATTTTGCCGGAATGTTGATTCATTTCCGTTTCGGCGAGAATTTTGGC
>NW_021210526.1:17854-18465 GCF_002162155.2 Triticum dicoccoides
CCTCGATTCCCCTACTCAACCGCCGCCGCCGACCCCCCGCACCCCGCGCACCGTTTTATAAAAAAAATAAGTATCAAACAACTTTTTAAATGCTACTGTCTTATAAAAAAATATTACTGTTATTATTTAAACAAGTTTGAACATATTTAAACACAAATAAGTATCAAACAGCTTTTTAAATGCTAAAAAAAAATTGTGGAGCCTGGGAGTCAAACCCAGGACCTCCTAGTGTGAGAACTGGCTGCTGACCAGTCGAGCTAGTAGAGGGGACTTGATGTGGATCAGTTCTGGTGGTACATAACCTGTTGGCTCGAGTTGAAATAAAAAAAAACTACTAATGGCGCACCACGGTGAGGTGCGCCATTAGTATTGTGCCTTCGCCCGATCCCCCCTTCCCTCTCCCTCTTCGCCCGGTCCCCCCTTCCCTCTCCCCTCGCCAGTTCCCTCTCCCTCTCGATCCACCGCCGCCGCTGCCCTGACCCACTGCTCGCCCTCGCCCTCGCCCTCTCCCTCCCTCGCCCTCTCCTCGCCTTCCCTCTCCCTCGCCCTCTCCCTCGCCCTAGATCCCCTTCCCCTCTCCTCTCCCGACGCCGCTGCCCCGCCGCCTCGAC
>NW_021210526.1:20218-21787 GCF_002162155.2 Triticum dicoccoides
CACATCTCATCAGTCTTTCTTACTCAATGTTATCATCTGCTTGGTTTTAGGTGATGGACTCATTTCCGGTGGTTGTTCTGCTTTAGTTTTCCTGATGTTGTTTCGCGTTGGGTTCTGATTCGCTTTTCTGCTATTGTTTCTGTGGTGATGCAGACTTGTGGTGAAGAAGAGCAAGGCCAAGAAAGACTCCAACAAGCCCAAGCGTCGTCTTACTCCTCATGTGAGCCCCAGATTTGATTTGTTGTTGTGGTTCGATTCACTCAAAAGGGAGTGATAATTTTTCCTATGTTCATAGTGTGAGATTGATCCAGATTGAATGTTATGCATATCTTAAACATAGGAGTGTTAGACATAAAGCATGTCCAGCAGAACCTTTAGTGCATCTTTGCTCTTGTTCATTTAGTTTCAGTAAACAAATATTGCGAAGCATGACATGGCCTTTGTGAGCTCCTTTGTATAAAATGAAATGCAAGGTTGCTGATAATGTAACCCAGATCACACAGATCATTTTTTTTTCAATTTATGCAACTGCTGCTGCTGCTGCTGTACTACTTTGTGCCATGGACCAGTGCATGCATGCTGCTGCTGCTGTACTACTTGTTAAGTGATGTTGCTGCTGCTATCTGCGAGCTGCTGCTGCTAGTTGTGATTTTGTCAAGTGATGCTGCTGCTACTTGTGATCTTCTAAAATGACCCCTTTCTCCTGAAACGTTGATTAATTTCCGTTTCGGTTGAGAAATGGGGCACTCCAAGGTCAAGAAAATTAGCAAAGGTCATGCCCAATTTTCTTGACCTAGAAGGTTCCCGATTCTCAACCGAAATAAAAATTAATTTGCTTTAGTGGTTGGATTAGTTTAGTATTTTTTTCACACACTCAGACACCCTTGCTTGCCATGTGTGTGAGAGAGATAGTGAGAGGAGACAAGAAGAAGGGGGTTAGGAAGATGTTGCCTGCTCATCAAAGCTAACCATCTCCCCCTTTTCACCCCTTTTCCTTTGTCTTTTGTGGGTTGCGAGGAAGCTACTGTCTTAGCTAGCTTAGCTTGTGCACAAATCCCAGTGTTACAATCTAGAAAATTAGCCTGCAAAGATGAGGTCCCATGCTGGCTGTACCACTGCATCATGCAACAGTGCCTTCAAGATCCAAGGCAATATCACAAACATCATAGGCAATTTGACCAAACTCACAACCTTGTATCTTTGCAGCAACCAACTTTCTAGACACACCCCTCAAGAACTAGGTTACCCTGAGAATGTGGACTTGGACCTTAGCAACAACACACTAGCAGGTTCTATCCCAAAACACCTAGGAAATATCACAAACATCTCTCAATTGTTCCTTGACAATAACCAACTTTTTGGCGACATTCCTCGAGAATTAGGTTATTTGGTCAACTTAGAGATCTTGTTCCTTGACAATAACCAACTTTTTGACCAAACTTTGTTTCTATTTAGAGAGAAACATGGCCCACAACGATGAGGCCGGGGGTTCGGGCGGCAAGGCATTCTGGGAGCTGTCCTAGGAGATGGAGGAACAACCTCACTTGTATGAGGCCGCCGCCTTCCCCA
>NW_021210526.1:22304-42140 GCF_002162155.2 Triticum dicoccoides
AGCCTATATGGGACAAGGAGGAGGCGGACCGTGCCGAGCAAGGCCTACCGCCCCTCTTCGATAAATACGGTGACAAGCAGACCAGGAACTTTGTTAGGGCCCGGTACAAGAAGGACCCGAAAACAAAGGAGCTTACCACGGATCCGAAGACCAGGCAGCTTGAGCTTGTTCTGGTAAGGAATACACCCCCGCGTAATTAGCTCCATATGGTTGCATTCTAATTAATGAAGCCAAATTTCTAAATGGTTCACATTCCTTCCGCAGGCGACTGAAAGCAGTAGCGCGGGGTCGACTAAGAGCAACCCTTGGGACACCACTCTAAATAGGGGGTTGAATGTAATGAAGAACAAGGATAAGCTCAGTAAGCCGACGTCAGCTGGTCGTGTGGCCGGCAAAGGCTTGTCGACAAAATGGGGGTCATACTATACTGCTGGTGTGCGGAAGGAGAAAAAGACCAGCTCGGAAAGCCAGGTGCGAGAGGTTCAAGAACTCAAGGCACAGGTGGCGCGGATTCCGGAGATTGTCCAAGAGCAAGTGGAACAACGACTCGGAGCGACGATCACCGCCCTTGTGCCTACCTTGATCTCGGGGTTGAGTGCGTGGATTGCGGGCGGCTAACAGGGGCCTCCCCCGATTCCTAGCTTCACGGCCAGCAACTCGCATAATGCGATGGCGGGGACATTGGTGCCTCCGGCAGAGGCGGCATTGGTGTCTCCGACGCCGGCACGGGAGCTTAATGCACCCGCGTGTACGCCGGCCGGCACCTCTTCAGCAAGCGGCCCCTCCGTCAACTGCACGCCCCCCGTTGGCGGTACCTCGACATTAGCCGAGCTCGACGCCATCATCACGGTAACTAATTAAGCCTCTCTCGGCCGAGGACTTCGTCTCCTTGCCTTTGACTGGGCATCCCTGACGCCCTACATGTTTTCGCAGGGCGCCGCCGATGTTCCGTGCACTCTCCTCCACTTCGTGAACAACGAGTTGGTCGATGTCGCCAAGGGCAAAATCGTTCAACCGGGCAACCCCTTGTTCCACGGTACCCAGATGCCACCCAACTTGTTTAGGGTTCAACTGGTTCGGGTGCTGCCAGGCTGCGACGACTTGTTACCTCCGATTCGACCCGTCGGGGCCGACGATGAAGACGTGATGACCCTCAGCGCCTGCCTGAGCTGGCCCCTGCTTTGGCCGAAGAGCCAGATTCGTTTGGGGGCGGGGGACACCACCCCAAAGACAACACCGCCAGTCGTGTCGGCGCCAAGTCGACCCCATGGCAAGACCGCCGTAACGGTGCCGGACATCCCTATGCCACTGGATCCAAACATGCATATGGCACATGATCAGAACGACGACGACGACGATGATGATACATTTGGCAACGTCGATCAGTACTTTGCCGAGCATGGGTACGATGGTGACTTCATGGGGCCTCCTTCTCAAGAACCAAACCCAACAAAAGACGTGTGCGATCTAGCTCGTACCACGGAGAAGCCAAGTTGCAACAGGCGCCGTCTGGCATTCAGCTCTCAGGAGACGCCTCCAGCTGCCGACTTCACCGAGCCTCAGATAGGCGAGGTGCGAAATATTATCAGCCCCAACACACTCAAGAAGGCGGTCTGTGAGCAGAACTCGGTCCCATTACAGGAGAAGAAAAAGGCACGCAAAAGAAAGACTAAGAAGGGTGCGAGCCAGCCGGCACCGAGTACGATCCGTGCTCAGGACGGGCCACCTTCACCGCAAGATATCTCGAGGAGGGTGCATGTGGCGGGTAGGGCGATGCTACCGACAAATATGCTCAATGCTGCAACCGGTGCTATGCGGAGTCTGCATGACAGTGTTCTTGCTTTGGAGAAGCGGCGTCTCAGGGAGAAGGATGTGGCATACCCGGTTTTCGCGACCAAGGTGCCAGAGGGCAAGGGCTTTGTGGATAACTCCATCGGGCGTACGATCGTCTTGTGTTTTGATGACATCCACGCTATGTTGAACCTTCATCCGCTGCACTACACCTTCGTTCGGCTATTTTCGCTGAGTATGGAGATGCGGATCATTCGCGACAAGACCCCGGACATCATGATAGTCGACCCCTTCTACATGCGTGCCAAGATCTTGGGCAGCGCTGGGGACCGGCAAGTCGCGAGTTCTTACCTCGAAGGCGTCATTCTGGCAAACCAAGATAAGGATAACTTCCTCGTGCCTTACTTTCCCGAGTAAGTCCTCCCCTCAACCGGCCCGTAACATATGAATTCTTACATTTCGATCGTTTTTCTTTTAACATTCCGTGTTTTCTGCAGTGACACACGTTGCACGCTCATCCTCCTAAGCCCCAAATATTCCATGGCCACGTATTTCGACCCGGACCGTCAGTCGAACGTAGACTACACAAATGTCAAGAAGGTTCTTGATGATGTTCTCCCCGGCTACGCCCAATCTGGAGGCACCTTCACCAGGCCTATTCGTAAGTACGGCAAGCACGTGTTCTCCCACAATACGACGTTCTGCTGCGTCAAGCAGCCGCCTGGCGGTCAGAAGGGTGCCTACTACGCCATCCATCACATGCGGGCGATCGTACGGGACCATCATCAACTTCTGCTACCGAGTAAACTCAAAGATTGGGCCGCGAGCGTGTCGGCAATCCAGGACGCGGACCTCCGACAAGAATTCTTTCGCATCCAGTCGGAGTTTGCGGAAATCATCCATCAAGATGTCCTTCGTACCTCGGGGCAGTTCTACCTCAGAAATCAACCGTCCAACAGTGACATCGACACAATGCTACAAATGCAGGATGACAACGCCCGTTCTTTCATGACTCCCACGATAGACGGCGGCTTCATCCACACTCCGGTCCCTTGAGTCGAGTTGTCTAGTTATGAAACATCGATTGGCTCATGTTGTAATTAAACTTTAATGAACTTGTAGTATGTCTCTTTGGTTTCGAGAGTCTTTCAACTTAGATGTAATCGATGCTATTAATGTCTTGCTTTTCTCTTCCGATCGTTCTGTTGCATAATTATATATTGCTTATGTATTGTCTGTGAATTGGTACTAACATTTCGTTTGGCTAGTGCATAGCGATGCCGACGTATGTCGTGTACAAGGGTAAGGTTCCCGGAGTCTACGATGACTGGGAGGAGTGTCGGAGACAGGTTCACCGATTCAGCGGTAATAGTTACAAAGGGTACACCACTAGGGCCGAGGCCGAATCTAGATACGCCCGCTATCTAGCGGGAGAGGGGAGGGAGCGTTGGAGGAACCGGATGAAGACGAGTTTCATCGTGATGACCGCAACTCTCTTCTATGTGATGGTAGTTTAGATGATCGATATCGACTGGTAATGTGAAGACAAACTCGCTACTCGTGGTCTCGAGACTTGTAATATAATGTTCTATCTTTGTTCGGTCTTTTTAATTCGGAGACTAATATGATGAATTGTATTCGGAGACTAATATGATGAATTGTATTCAAAGACTAATCTTCTATTGTATTCGATGAATCTGTTGTTGATGTGTGCTGTCTATATTTTGTCAAATTATACATTTTGTAACCTGTGCAAAAAACAGAAAATAAAAAAAATAAAAAAACCCTAATATTCATACTAATGGCGCATCACATGACAGTGCGCCATTAGTATGACAGTGCATACTAATGGCGCATCACTGGGTAGTGCGCCATTAGTATGCCGCGGTTACTAATGGCGCATCCAGTGGTGGTGCGCCATTAGTATGCCAAAGCACCTGGGTATACATGGCCCCTGGGAGGCATACTAATGGCGCACGCTGGCCTATACTAATGGCGCACCCGCGGTGCGCCATTAGTATACCAGATACTAATGGCGCACCAGGTGGTGCGCCATTAGTAAAAATTACTAATGGCGTGCTGTTAATGGCGCACCACAGATGCGCCATTAATGGCCATATTAGGTGCGCCATTAGTAGGGGTTTTTCTAGTAGTGTTTGGCAAAATGGCAAATACATCTGAAGATTTTACATGTTGTGTAGTATGTAAAAGTATGAAGTTCTTCTTTTACCTCCTTGTCCTTCTTGTGATCTGAGGAAGATGCGGCCTTGGCGAAACGCACCACAAAGACGTAGGGCGTGGGCACCATCAGGTTCCACTCCAGCCTGTTCAGGATGGCCTTCTCCATCTTCAGAATCTGCTCCCGGGTGTAGGCGCTGTCGGAGATCAAGATGAAATCATTCACCTGCAAGCGTGCACACACAGCCAGCCAGCTCCCTGTCAAAATTCTCCGACCCCTTTGCTTTTACTTCTTCATAGCTAACAAGAGTTCAGGAAGGAAAAATTACTGAAGTTAGCTAAACATGCTGTGCTGCATAACAGATGTAGTAGTCATGTGAAAAAATTACTATGAGATGTAAGATGTGTACTATGAGATGCATGCAACACAAACATGAGAAATATCCAGTAAAATACTGCTATCACTAAGCATGAATCTGAGTTTTATTCTGTCTAAGCTTGAAGCACTGCAATGGTTGAAGGAGAAGCTACAGAGGATATATATGGAGCTAGTGAGCTACATATTCTTTGTACTTGTATATGAAGCAATCTGTAGTCGATGGGAACCACATGAAAATATTAACTTCCACTAGATATAAGCCTACCATTACTTAAGCCCAATAAAAGACTTGTAGATGCCTAAAAGGAAATATATGAGCCCAACATTACATTAATTGGCAAATATATGAGCCCGACATTACATAAACTGGCAGCAAGCAGTAGACACCATGCAAAATGTCATTAGCGGCAGCAAGCTGCACATTTTAACTAAACTGCACTTTGCATCATCTTTTCAGGCATAACATGGGAGTTTACTCTAATATGAGATCACTATGAATATAATGATGGAAACAAGTAATTTTTGTCCCTAATTGTAAGACATGCGGCAACACTCATATGATCAAAAAACTTCCTTCACAATGCAATATTTTGGGAATGGCGTAATCATACAACTTGTAAGAGATGGACTCAGGGATGGTAAGGAAACATCAGATGAGGGGAGGGGAAGGTGCAGACGCTTGTACTCATTGCCAAGCAGAACGATCAGCTTCGCTATGACAGGTTTGAGGACCCCCGTCGCCACGCTGACGAGAGCCGCCTCCATGGTCATGCTAGCTCAGAGCTCGGCCAGTCAACCGTGCGTGGAGCCGTGAAGGTCAGGTTGTTGAATGCACGGACAGTAAATAGCTAGCTCCAAATTGACAACCTGAAAAGAGGATTGGTTAGTACACTAGTAGGAGGATTGGTTAGTACACATGGAGCCCTAATCGAGTATCACCAGTAGGGACCACCAGTAGGGACCCATGTTATTTGACTAGTGTGTGCCACCAGTAGGGACCACTAGTAGGGACCAGTAGGGACCCATGTTACTTGACTAGTTGTTCAAACACATGGGGCCCTATTCGAGTATCACCGGATAGAACTAGACAACAGATACAAAATGTTCTCAAAAAGACAGAACATTAACTAGTGTGTGCGGTATAGTGTGCCTAATGATTTAGTCTGCAGGGTTTAGATGCTACTAGTACACATGAATCCAACCACTCTGCTTCTACACAGTCATCAGGCTGTAGGGTCTCGTGACTTTTGTTCATCAGTCCAACAGCCTATTTACACTAAAACCAGCGCTACAGCAATAATAATCACAGGGAAGCCGATTTGGTTACCTGTTGGCGCAGCCACGGCCCCAGCCCTGCAGCACCTCCATGAACTCCTTGGTGTCCGAGCCTGCGATGGTGCCCAGGTTGTTCACATGGTCTGCCACTTCAAAACAATCATTATAGAAAATAGGTCTTTCCATAGAGGAGAGAGCATAGACTCGATCATCGGCCTTGTGCTAAATCCCCCACGTCTTCCCGTGACGGCCTTCACAACAATGACCTGCAAGCAAAACACACCAAAAACTAAGTCACACATGCATGCTACTAATCCACTGTCATGTAGTTGTTTGGTTATTATTTTAGATTAATATGAATAATTCAATATGTATTATCTGTTTTAAAAAATGAAGTAAATATGTTATGCTAGACTATTGTTTCAAACAAATATATTAAAATGTTAAATTTAACATGCTAGAAAATTAAAGTAGAGTGCCCAACACACACAGTATAAGTAAGACTAGCATATAGTAGTTTGTCTTGTACAGAATGCTTCTAATCTAAGTAAGCATGAGAGTGTACGTGTTGGAGCTCCCTCGGCATCGCTGCTATCGTGTTTGACCAATGAAACAAAAGGTTACAGGGAGCTTTATTGTAATTGTCATGCTTTGTTGTAACTGGATTCACTATTTAGTCACAGGAATACAACACAGTTCAAGAAATACTCCACCAAAGACAAATCATAAATTAAACTGCTGCAAGCAAGAAGAGATACAAAGAGGGAACTACTGCTTGCAAGCACTACTGCTTGCAAGTCCCAACTTAACAACAATTATCATCAATTTAGTTAATCGAAGATGCTACTCTAACTACTCCATTTTGCAAGATGCACGACTCACAACTCATGACATGATACTAAGAGAGAACATCATAGAGACTCAAGCAGATCCTAATATAAAGCTACTCAGTTGCTAGCAAGATGAATCAACAAGAACTCTACTTCAGCAATAAAGCGAGCAGAAGCACTACTTCAAGATGGCAGGCGTTGATACCCTATTCCACATAACTGGAGAAAGAAAGGCTCTTCCCACATGCCCAGTCAAGGGACATTGACAAGAATAATTTGGTTTCAGTAGGCTGCCTGAGCACAACAAGTAAAGCCCGGGCAAGGTCTCCCCGCCCAAACTACTAATCCCAGGATCATAAGGAATGGTTCTTGCGTTCCATAATCCACAGAAGAATAATTACACAGGCCCAAGCTCTAAACGCAATTGATCCAAGTTTGCACCCCTTGTGCAGATCTAAAATCATTTGCCAGACCTCACCAGAGCATTACGCAAACCAAATTTACACTAGGAATTCCCAAGGTGTCCATCAAGAGATGAAACAAAAGGAGGAGGACTCATTGGGTCGTCCAGGTCAACGCCCCTACCCCTGAATAAGAGGGCTCTCGTTCTTGTTACAGGCCACCCGCTCAAAGATATACTACGTACTCCATGGATCTCTAGATAACAATCTAAGCAGGAGGAGGAGGAGGAGGAGGAGGAGGAGGAGGTTAATCGGGACTGACCGCGGCGTGGGGTCGAAGGGGTGGTCCTCCTCGAGGTTGGCGACGAGGGAGGCGATGTCGTGGTCCTCGTAGCAGTAGGGGCTGGCAAAGTCGGGCCTGCCCACGTTCTCGTTGCTGTCCATGTCCAGCTCGTCCATCCCCGCCCGATCTGCGCCTGCCCGCATGCAAGAACCGGCAAATCAATTAGCCAACCAACCAACCAATCAAGCAATCAATCACGAAACCCAGCGCAGAGCGATTCGATCCAATCGATCCCGAGAGGGGGGAAGGGAGGGTACCGGCATGGCGAAGCTGCGCGGTGTAGAATCGCTTGGTGATGGCCAGGTGCGAGATCAGCTGGCTGCAAGGAGCACGCATCCGGCCTGGGAGCTCGCTCCTTCCTTCCCAGGATGAACAGGGTCAGTGGATTGGAGCGTGAGGGGGAGGAGGAGCTGCTCGATCTGGGTAGGGAGAGAAGGAGAGAGGAGAGGGAGTTCGCCGGTGGGGGCGGCGGCGGCGAGGAAATCCACCGGAGGGAGGTGGCCGACACGGGCAGGAATGGAGATGGAGGCCGGGGCGGGAGGACGCAGGCAGGATTGGATCTGGGAGGGAGAAGGGGGCAGCGGCGGCTGGAGTGGGAGGGGATTTAGGGTTTGGGTGGTTGGGCTGTGGGTAGGACGAGGGGTGAGAAGGTGCGTGGGTGTGGGCCGTTGGATCTAGGAGTATCCGACGGTCTGTGATGCTTGATCCGCGTGACATGCCAATAGACCAATCAGAACGAAGTATAGACTTTGATGATGTTATGACCTTCTAAATTGGTCGTAATTGATTAACAATAGGTAGATACTACCAGTCAGCCAGATGATTTTTCCTAGAAATCATCCGCCTGGCTAGCCGCCCGATCTGTCCATTGGTGGTCCTTCAATCACATCAATATGTCACGACAGCACCCAGCGTGAAAAAGCTTCAACGCAGCACCGATGACATCCCCATGAAGCTCCATTGCATCTCTTGACGGTGCTTCAAGAGTTCCAACGCAGCACCACGACGCCCGATGAAGCTCCGTTGCAGCGTCGGGGAGATCCAACGCAGCACCACGACAATCGGCGGTAAGTTTCCTTCTCTTTTTTGGACAATGTTTGTTAAGGTTCCTCATAAGTAGTAGTATTGTTCCCTCGAATAACAGAAAATACATTTTCCATTTTTCGAGTGCCCAAAATGATTTTTTTTGTGAGTGACCTTCCATATATTTGTTTCAAATTTGAACCAAATCATTTTTCTAAAATACTAGGCCATATTAAATGCACAATTGACCAAATGGTTGGGTGTAAAAAGTTTTGATCCACCTCTGGTGAAAAAGACAAATTCCCGCTGATTCAGTTGGAAGCGGGTCAAATTTGAACTGTAGCTGCCTCATAGTTTGCTATTTATTTTTTCCAAAAATCATTACTAGGTACATAAATATATTTTTAATCAGAGAAACACCAACATAATTCCAAGATTCAACCACTAGCTAGGAACGGTCATTCCCGCCGTTTTGACCGCATTTTGAAACGGGCATAAAAAATTCAAAAAAAATCAAAAAATTGGGAAACCTTCGCATTGTGTCATCATATGTGGCCAAGTTCCTAGGAAAAATAACAAACTTGTAATACGGCAATTATTATAAAAAAGTGTTCTCAGAAACGAGCTATCATGTGTGGAGATCATTGGCTTTCAAGCCAAATGATCAATCTTATGGCCACATTCATGGCATAGTTTGTTCAAATGATCTCATATTGTGCACAAGAGTGCATATTGGAATGGCAAACAATGTTGTCTAAGGAAGTTTTCATTTTCGTTGGACGAAAAAACCATTTTCCATTTTTTGAGTGCCCGAAAGGAGGTTTTTTTGTGAAGGAACTACCAAATAATCGTTGCAAAATTGGACCAAATCATTTTTATAAAATACTAGGCCATATTTAATGCAAAATTGACCAAATGGTTGGGTGCAAAAAGTTTTGATCCACCTCTGGTGAAAAAGACAAATTTCCGCCGATTCAGTTGGAAGCGGGTCAAATTTGAACTGTAGCTGCCTCATAGTTTGCTATTTATTTTTTCCAAAAATCATTACTAGGTACACAAGTATATTTTTAATCAGAGAAACACCAACAAAATTCCAAGATTCAACCACTAGCTAGGAACGGTCATTCCCGCCGTTTTGACCGCATTTTGAAACGGGCATAAAAAATTCAAAAAAAATCAAAAAATTGGGAAACCTTCGCATTGTGTCATCATATGTGGCCAAGTTCCTAGGAAAAATAACAAACTTGTAATACGGCAATTATTATAAAAAAGTGTTCTCAGAAACGAGCTATCATGTGTGGAGATCATTGGCTTTCAAGCCAAATGATCAATCTTATGGCCACATTCATGGCATAGTTTGTTCAAATGATCTCATATTGTGCACAAGAGTGCATATTGGAATGGCAAACAATGTTGTCTAAGGAAGTTTTCATTTTCGTTGGACGAAAAAACCATTTTCCATTTTTTGAGTGCCCGAAAGGAGGTTTTTTTGTGAAGGAACTACCAAATAATTGTTGCAAAATTGGACCAAATCATTTTTATAAAATACTAGGCCATATTTAATGCACAATTGACCAAATGGTTGGGTGCAAAAAGTTTTGATCCACCTCTGGTGAAAAAGACAAATTTCCGCCGATTCAGTTGGAAGCGGGTCAAATTTGAACTGCAGCTGCCTCATAGTTTGCTATTTATTTTTTCCAAAAATCATTACTAGGTACATAAGTATATTTTTAATCAGAGAAACACCAACATAATTCCAAGATTCAACCACTAGCTAGGAACGGTCATTCCCGCCGTTTTGACCACATTTTGAAACGGGCATAAAAAATTCAAAAAAAATCAAAAAATTGGGAAACCTTCGCATTGTGTCATCATATGTGGCCAAGTTCCTAGGAAAAATAACAAACTTGTAATACGACAATTATTATAAAAAAGTGTTCTCAGAAACGAGCTATCATGTGTGGAGATCATTGGCTTTCAAGCCAAATGATCAATCTTATGGCCACATTCATGGCATAGTTTGTTCAAATGATCTCATATTGTGCACAAGAGTGCATATTGGAATGTCAAACAATGTTGTCTAAGGAAGTTTTCATTTTCGTTGGACGAAAAAACCATTTTCCATTTTTTGAGTGCCCGAAAGGAGGTTTTTTTGTGAAGGAACTACCAAATAATTGTTGCAAAATTGGACCAAATCATTTTTATAAAATACTAGGCCATATTTAATGCAAAATTGACCAAATGGTTGGGTGCAAAAAGTTTTGATCCACCTCTGGTGAAAAAGACAAATTTCCGCCGATTCAGTTGGAAGCGGGTCAAATTTGAACTGCAGCTGCCTCATAGTTTGCTATTTAGTTTTTCCAAAAATCATTTCTAGGTAAATAAGTATATTTTTAATCAGAGAAACACCAACAAAATTCCAAGATTCAACCACTAGCTAGGAACGGTCATTCCCGCCGTTTTGACCGCATTTTGAAACGGGCATAAAAAATTCAAAAAAAATCAAAAAATTGGGAAACCTTCGCATTGTGTCATCATATGTGGCCAAGTTCCTAGGAAAAATAACAAACTTGTAATAGGGTAATTATTTTAAAAAAGTGTTCTCAGAAATGAGCTATCATGCGTGAAGATTCATGGCTTTCATGCCAAATGATCAATCTTATGGCCACATTCATGGCATAGTTTGTTCAAATGATCTCATATTGTGCATGAGGGTGCATCTTGGAATTCCAAACAATGTTTCCTAAGGAAGTTTTCATTTTCTTTGGACGAAAAAACCATTTTCCATTTTTCGAGTGCCCAAAAGGAGGTTTTTTTGTGAAGGAACTACCAAATAATTGTTGCAAAATTGGACCAAATCATTTTTATAAAATACTAGGCCATATTTAATGCACAATTGACAAAATGGTTGGGTGTAAAATGTTTTTATCCACCTCTCGTGAAAAAGACAAATTTCTGCCGATTCAGTTGGAAGCGGGTCAAATTTGAACTGCAGCTGCCTCACAGTTTGCTATTTATTTTTTCCAAAAATAATTTCTAGTTACATAAGTACCTATTTAATCATAAATACATGGTTTGGTGGCGATACGTCGAGGTTTGGGTGGTGGCCGAAGGCCCCAACTCTAGAGCGCGTAAACTCGCATGCCCGCCGCGTGGTCACCGCGTGACCGTGGTGTTGTCATGTGTTCTGGGCGGCCTAGGCATGTCTAGTGGGTTGGGCACTCCCCAGGTAGGTGCTAGGAAGAAACTTACAACATAAGATTCTCACGAGGAGACCGATCGATGCTCAAACATGAATTAGCAGCCAAGTGTTTGATTAGCGGTACGGGAAATGTACAAGGCTAATGGGCGTGAGTTTTGGCTGAGGATAATCAGTTACTAAGGAGACCGTCTTCACAAATTTTCAGCTCAAAAGGAGGAGCCTAGGTGGTATTTGCTTTGCAAACTACCACGCTGGACATGACTACGAATGTTGAAGCTCGGCTCAAAATAATAAATGGATTGAGCTGGCATTTGGTGGAGGATGATTATTTGGGCATAGGAAAGCACTGTAGAAAATGGATACTATTTGGACATGCCAAAGTAGTACTTCCTTCACAATGCTCTTCTATGGACAGAAACTTGGGAAAACTAGTGAGAGAGATTGGATGAATGAAATGAGCTCAAAATTGGTGTAGGTAAGTTACTTAGTTATGGTCATGCGCTGGTAAATTTTCAGATCATTTTGGTAAGCCTAGCTAGTACTTACTTCACAAAGCTTCTCTCGAGGTAGAAATTTTGGAAATTTCCCGAGAAAGATTTACTAGGAAAATTGAGCTGAATATTATCATGTGGCAATGATTTGGGTATGGAAGAGTGCCCGAAAAGTTTGAGGGTAATAGGAGGGGTCTATATAACACTTGCTTTGCAACGTGCCAATTTGGCCATAAAATATAAATTGAACCTGGGCTCACATAGATGATTTGACTGAGCTGCAATTTGGAGGAGGGTGATAATTTGGGCATATGAAGGAACTGTATAAATTTCATGTCATTTAGAGATATAAAAAAGGTACTTCCTTCACAATGCTTCTGGGTGGACAAAAACTTTGGAAATTTGCCGAAGAAGATTTGCTAGGCAAATGGAGCTGAATTTTGTCATGCGGTAATGATTTGGATAGAAAAGAGTGCCCAAAAATTCCAAGGGAAATCAAGAATATATAAATAGCACTTCCTTCATAAAGTGTTGTTGTGAACACAATAGGAAAATGAATATTGTTGAATTAGTTTTGAACTAGGCAAGGAAGCATTTTTACATATTTGATGAAGATATGCCCCAAAGAATTTATGAGATTTTTTTGGGAATTTTGGGAATGATAGAAATATAGGTTGCTTCACAACCTAGGGCAAAAACTGCCACATGGACATGACACATAGGCAAAACTGATGAGATGACGCCTAGTCATCACAACCCACCACAATCTACAAGGCTATGACCATCTATATTGGTCATTAACAACTAGAAATAAGGCAGCGGACTAGCACTGTTTGCTTTGTGACCATTTCGTGTAAGGAAATTACGACCTTTCTAACCAAAATGGTCGCAATGGTTTAGGGTTTGGAGCCCTCTGAACAGCTTTTGACCAATTGGTCTAAAATGGTCATAAATTTATGACCAATTCTTCGAGGGTCACTGACAGAAGGTCATAAGTTGACATATTTCTTGTAGTGATGGGAGGCAATGACCCTTTTGTGGTAGCGACAGCACTAGTGGAAGACTTCTTTTCCGTCTGCATAGATTCGGTCATCGTACTGCAGATTCCAAAGGCATCGTCGTCATACTGTGTTCTTTTCCAAGTCAGTCGTGCTCCTTTCCAAGCCATATATTTATTCTATCGAAAGTTTGGTACCACGAGTCAGAATCATTCACACAAGCATCCTCTCACTGTCGCTGAAACCCAGCAATAGGCTAAAATGAATTAATTTGTAGTACGTACTATACTACACTACTAGCGAGCAGACTACCACGAGTAGATCCAAATTTGAACATGTCCACCGTACTCGTACTAGAATGGCATGCATTTTCTCTTAGCCCACCTTTCCATGATTTTTTTTCTATGTTCGCAGAAACATGTTGATTTTTTACTATATTATGGTCAAGTATCAAGACATATATAGCTTGAAAAACGATCTTATATGTGGGGTGGAGGGAGTAATTTGTTAGACATATCAGTTAAACAAGGAAATGTGGGGCGACATAATCAAGATAAAATATTTCATATGTATTTTTCATTTATAAATGTTCCTTATTATACAAAGAAAAAGAGTGTGAATTAACTCTGGGAACATACACGACCGGCAGGCGCGATGGTTGGGACGAGCACGGCGGCCGAGGCAACGGGCCAGCAGCCGTGGAAGGGCGGACGGCAGGCGCGGTGGTCGGGACGAGCGCGGCAGCCGAGGCGACGGGCCGACAGCCGAGGACGGGCGAATGGGAGCGATTCATGAAGGTTTCGATGGCAGTTGGCCAACGGTCTTTTGTGTATACAGTGCACCTTCGGATTGTCTCCAAAATCCTTATTTTCACGGGTTTGGTCGGGATGTTTTCTGTGTCCTTTCAAAAAAATTTACGGGTCGCAGTTGTTTATGGGTTCTATTCCGGTCGCTTTTTTCGGCTGAAACTGTAAACTGACGGTTATTTTACAGCTTCGTGCATTTTAAAGCCTTATACAATGGGAGGTGTTTAGGGAAGGTGCTTAGAAAAATAAATTAGGCTTTTTTAAGCATCGATGCTTATTTGTACAGAATAGATGCTTAACTAAGCGTCTCTTCTATAGAAATAGGCACCGGTGCTTCAGAAAAATTCGATTTATTTTTTTAAGCATCTCTTAAGCACTTTCCATTGTACAAGGTCTAAAAGGTCTGCTAGAGATGCTTTGAAAGAAGCAGAATCGAATTGGCTGATAATTTCAATTACTTGTACAGTGATGATGTTTAGTGGTTTAAATCCTTTTTTCTTTGCGTGGATATGTTTATAGTAGTTAAAGTTATGCATGAACTCGGTATAATATTACAGTACAAACTGGAAATCGCTGTTCAGAACGAAAAAATACAGTGGCTGAAGTTATATAGAACCGTGTGACAAAAACATCTGTTGTTTCATGAGTATTGTAAGTGGAGTATATTGTGAATGTGATGTGAGAAAAAAATTGTTGCTGCACGCTGTGGAACCCTTTGCTTAGCATGAGAGGCCCATTGGTCCCGGTTCATCCCACCAACCGGGACCAAAAGGTCCAGATGAACCGGGACCAATGGCCCACGTGGCCTGGCCGGCCCCCTGGGCTCACGAACCGGGACCAATGCCCACATTGATCCGGCCTGGACCAAAGCCCTGTTTTCTACTAGTGGTTGCAGGTGTCTTGTTTATGCCCAACACCGGCAGTAAATTATGGCAATGGTGTTGGGGAATTCACCGGTCACCGTGGTTTTGGAGGACGATGACCATGAGAAAATGGTGGATGTTGGCAATGGCAAAGCGGTCGAGATGGAGGATCCTGCCAATGACGAAGCAACCAGCGTGGTGGTCAGGGCTCCTGAACCAGACTGCCCAAGGAGGTCGACGATCCTCAAGGCTACCACCGCTCGAAGCGCCTCCAAGCTTGCCCCTGGTAGGCTCTCTCCGCTGCTTGTTGGTTGAATATATGTAAGTGGAATAACCCCCCCCCCCCACCGCGTTAGTGAAAATCCTACGCAATCTCATTCAAACCCCTCAAATCCCTAATCAGATATGCTTTGCTTGGTCCCAAATTGAAGCCTACAAGTAGATTCTATGCCTAAATTGGGGTGTGAACTGTATCATCAATGCGTAAATCGATGCCATCTAGGACAGAGGGCTTACCGCCATTGACGAACACATGCCTGAGGAGTGATGACGCCGGTGCTCGCCATCCAGATATTGGCTCCGATACTCACAGTCACTACTCGTCGTTCAGATCTTGTGCTCGCCGTCGCCGATGAGAGAGGGGAGAAAGGGGAGAGTGGGCGGTGAGAGAAGAGTGGGGAAATTTATGGCACAACTTCAGGAAATGACGCACTGTCTCCGGGCATCCCCCCTCCCCCCAGCGCGCGCTCAACCGCATCCACCCATGTGCCTAGAGTTTCATCGTCGGAGCCTTGCTCTGGAATACAGGCCTGACCGAGGCTAATGTAGTGTATCAAACACATCCTAAGAGCATCTCTAGCAGACCCCTTAAAACCACGATCCGTATGAGTGTTTTAAGGGCCGAGAAAAACGCCTTATAAGAGACGTTTTTAGCTATGGCCGAACAGAGCCCGTATAATCAACCCATAAAAAAATATTCTCTAAATATACCATCTTGTTTCTCATGCCCTTCTCATCTCGACCTCCGCCCCCTCGGCATGTGCGCATCCTGTCTCCGCGACCGCCTCCTCATGCTTGCCACAGAGCGCAACCGGGCCGGGGCCAACAACAGTTTCGACTGCAGTAGTCGCCACCGCCGAGGCGTTCGCGGCTGACTCGCATGAAGCTAGCTAGCTAGCTAGCAACTCGAGCGGGTGGAGAGCTATCTAGCTAGCTGAATCGAGCGGACGAAGAGCTATAGCTAGCAAGCTATCTGAATCGATTCCAGCAGACTGACATAGCTAGCTTCTCCGTCCGGGCGGGCGGGCGGTAGGCACGGTGGTCGGGATGAGTACGGCGGCCGGGGACGAGCGGACGGGAGCGATTCATGAAGGTTCCGACGGCAGTTGGCCAACGGTCTTTTGTGTATACAAAGCACCTTTGGGTTGTCTCCAAAATCCTTATTTTCACGGGTTTCACCGGGATGTTTTCCGCACCCTTTCAAAAAATTTACTAGTCGGAGTCGTTTATGGGTTCTATTCCGGTCGCTTTTTTCGCCTAAAACTATAAACTGGCGGTTATTTTACAGTTTCGTGCGTTTTAAGGGTTATGCTAGAGATGCTCTAAAAGAGGCAGAGTCCAATTGGCTGGTAATTTCAATTACTTGTACAGTGATGATGTTTAGTGGTTTAAGTCTTTTTTTCTTTGCGTGGATATGTTTATAGTAGTTAAAGTTATGCATGAACTCGGTATAATATTGTAGTGCAAATTGGAAATCGCTGTTCAGAAAGACAAATTTCAGTGACTAAAGTTATAAAGAACCGTGTGACAAAAAACTTTGTTGTTTCATGAGTACTGTAGTGGAGTATATTGTGAATGTGATATGAGAAGAAAATTTGTTGCTGCACACTGTGGAACCTTTTGCTTAGCATGGGAGGCAATGACCCTTTTGTGGTAGCGACAGAACTAGTGGAAGACTTCTTTTCCGTCTGCATAGATTCGGTCATCGTACTGCAGATTCCAAAGCCATCGTCGTCGTACTGTGTTCTTTTCCAAGTCAGTCATGCTCCTTTCCAAGCCATATATTTCTTCTATCGAAAGTTTGGTACCACGAGTCAGAATCATTCACACAAGCATCCTCTCACTGTCGCTGAAACCCAGCAATAGGCTAAAATGAATTAATTTGTGGTACGTACTATACTACACTACTAGCGAGCAGACTACCACGAGTAGATCCAAATTTGAACATGTCCACCGTACTCGTACTAGAATGGCATGCATTTTCTCTTAGCCCACCTTTCCATGATTTTTTTTCTATGTTCGCAGAAACATGTTGATTTTTTACTATATTATGGTCAAGTATCAAGACATATATAGCTTGAAAAACGATCTTATATGTGGGGTGGAGGGAGTAATTTGTTAGACATATCAGTTAAACAAGGAAATGTGGGGCGACATAATCAAGATAAAATATTTCATATATATTTTTCATTTACAAATGTTCCTTATTATACAAAGAAAAAGAGTGTGAATTAACTCTGGGAACATACACGGCCGGCAGGCGCGGTGGTTGGGACGAGCACGGCGGCCGAGGCGACGGGCCAGCAGCCGGGGACGGGCAGACGACAGGCGCGGTGGTCGGGATGAGCGTGGCAGCCGAGGCGACGGGCCGGCAGCCGAGGACGGGCGAACGGGAGCGATTCATGAAGGTTTCGATGGCAGTTGGCCAACGGTCTTTTGTGTATACAGTGCACCTTCGGATTGTCTCCAAAATCCTTATTTTCACGGGTTTGGTCTAGTAAGCCTCTAGTTGACTAGCTCGTTGATCAACAGATAGTCATGGTTTTCTGACTATGGACATTGGATGTCATTGATTACGAGATCACATCATTAGGAGAATGATGTGATGGACAAGACCCAATCCTAAACATAGCACAAGATCGTATAGTTCGTTTGCTAGAGTTTTCCAATGTCAAGTATCCTTTCCTTAGACCATGAGATTGTGTAACTCCCGGATACCGTAGGAGTGCTTTGGGTATACCAAATGTCACAACGTAACTGGGTGACTATAAAGGTATACTACGGGTATCTCCGAAAGTGTCTGTTGGGTTGACACGAATCAAGACTGGGATTTGTCACTCTGTATGACGGAGAGGTATCACTGGGCCCACTCGGTAATGCATCATCATTATGAGCTCAAAGTGACCAAGTGTCTGGTCATGGGATCATGCATTACGGTACGAGTAAAGTGACTTGCCGGTAACGAGATTGAACGAGGTATTGGGATACCGACGATCGAATCTCGGGCAAGTAACATACCGATTGACGAAGGGAATTGTATACGGGGTTGCTTGAATCCTCGACATCGTGGTTCATCCGATGAGATCATCGAGGAGCATGTGGGAGCTAACATGGGTATCTAGACCCCGCTGTTGGTTATTGACCGGAGAGCAATCTCGGTTATGTCTACATGTCTCCCGAACCCGTAGGGTCTACACACTTAAGGTTCGGTGACGCTAGGGTTGTAGGGATATGTATATGCAGTAACCAGAATGTTGTTCGGAGTCCCGGATGAGATCCCGGATGTTACAAGGAGTTCCGGAATGGTCCGGAGGTAAAGAATTATATAGAGGAAGTGCTATTTCGGCCATCGGGACAAGTTTCGGGGTCACCGGTATTGTACCGGGACCACCGGAAGGGTCCCGGGGGTCCACCGGGTGGGGCCACCTATCCCGGAGGGCCCCATGAGCTGAAGTGGGAAGGGATCCAGCCCAAAGTGGGCTGGGGCGCCACTTCCCCTAGGGCCCATGCGCCTAGGGTGGGGGGAAACCCTAAAGGGGGGCGCCCCCTTGCTTGGGGGGCTAGCCCCCCACCCCTTGGCCGCCGCCCCCCTAGGAGATTGCATCTCCTAGGGCCGGCGCCCCCCCTTAGGCCCCCCTATATATAGTGGGGGGGGGGATGGAGGACCTCTCACCTTTGCCTTTGGTGCCTCCCTCTCCCTCTCCAACACATCCTCCTCCTCCATAGAGCTTGGCGAAGCCCTGCCGGAGTACTGCAGCTCCATCACCACCACGCTGTCGTGCTGCTGCTGGAGCCATCTTCCTCAACTTCTCCTTGCCCCTTGCTGGATCAAGAAGAAGGAGACGTCATGCTGACCGTACGTGTGTTGAACACGGAGGTTCCGTCCGTTCGGCGCTAGGATTTCCGGTGATTTGGATCACGTCGAGTACGACTTCCTCATCCCCGTTCTTTGAATGCTTCCGCGCGTGATTTACAAAGGTATGTAGATGCAATCCGATCACTCGTTGCTAGATGAACTCATAGATGGATCTTGGTGAAACCGTAGGAAAATTTTTGTTTTCTGCAACGCTCCCCAACAGTTTCACCCCTCAATCATTGAGCAATGGCTAGGGGAAAGTTACTGGAGGTAGAAGAGGCTCACGAGTAGCTGTGGTAAAAAGTTGAGGCCATGGAGATTAGTGGAAGAGGTCAAAGTAATGCTTTTGGAAAATTTGTAGAAGGTGTTTGATGTTGGTTTGGGCTATCAAATGGATTCCATTTGGCATGAGACTAAACAGGATCAAATGGCATATGAAAATGAGCCAGATCACCAATTTTGAGCTCATTTGAGAAAAGTTCACAATGTAACTTTTGTAAACCCTAGAAATCAACAAAGTGGACTTGCTTAGATCTAGCTAAGCTAAACTCTTCTCCTTGGTGCACCACTTAGTGTAGTGTCATCATTTGGTTATTTGATCATGTCCACTAAGTTTGAATCAAATGGAGAAAGTTGGCAATGTAGAGTTGTTCAAACTTGGATATGGACAGAGATGGTTTTGGGGCACTTTTGTGAACCAAAACAGTTTGGATTGAGCTGAAACTCTGCAAGGTCATGCTATTATGCATATGTGACTTGCTAGAATTTTCCTGGATTTATTTGAAAATATTTCTTGTAGAAATATTTCAAATATTTGAAATGGACAGAAATGGTTTTGGAGGGTTTTGCCCAATATTTTGAACATGACCATGTGTTGAAACTCTTATATATGGAAAATATATGTCCACTGAGTATCCCTGATTTTTCCCAAATATTTTTAAAGCTTTAAAATAATTTTAACCTATTAAAACCATTTCTGGCCTGACAAAAAAGCCTTTAAATAAAATAGTAAAATAACTTCTAAAATTATATTATTGTGGTTCACGGGAGTCCTATAACTAATAGGTTTCAAATTTACCTTTTGAAAGATTTTTCACACCACAAATCAAGTACTTGCAGTG
>NW_021210527.1:0-970 GCF_002162155.2 Triticum dicoccoides
AGGCACAACAGGGCTCAAACAATTCCTACTCATACTAGTGGGTTTCATCTATTTACTGTGGAATGACAGGTCATGCAAAGGATAAAGGGGTTCAGCTACCGCAGCAAGTAACAGTTGAATCGTTGTTGTCCTAATGCAGTAAAAGAGAGCAGGAGCGAGAGAGTGGGATTGTATCGGAATGAACAAGGGGGTTTTGCTTGCCTGGCACTTCTGAAGATAACATTGAGTCTTCATCAGTGTCAACGATCACATCATCGGTATCACGTCTATCGAGAGGGGACAATTACCGGCAACACAGAAAGGAACACAATCAATGCAATGCACAATATGATGCATGATCATGACATGGCAAAATGAATGTGTTTTGAGCTAATGCAACTAAAACCAGATTAAATGAAGTTGGTTTGAATCCAAGATTCAAATTCAAACTCCATATGTGATTATTCAAATGCCATTTAATTGATTTGTGCTAAACAGTAGTGATAAGTTGTTCTAACATGCATGAAAATGGTACATATGGATTCCTTGAATTTTTATGATAATTTTTCATATATAATTTATTTAATTTGGAGTTACGGTTAATTTTCTATGATTTTTAGAAGTTTTAGGCATTTTCTGGAATTTCCTGAATATAATTAAATCCAGAAAATACTTTATGACATCAGCAGTGCGTCATGCTTGCATCAGCAAGTCAACAGGGCTGCCCCGGGTCAAACCTGACCAGGGGGTCCCATTAGTCAGCGTCACAGGTTAACAGGGGGGTTTATTTTAGTTTAATTAAGGATTAGGGCACTAGGGCCCACATGTCAGTGGCTCTGGGGTTAGATTAGGTGGTGATTAGCTTAAGCTAATCACCTGATGGCGGGGGCCCACCTGTCAGTGTCAGCAGAGGGGGGTAGTTAAAATAAAATAACTAAACTAATTAACAGGGGGGGCTGGCCCCACCTGTCATCGACCCAGAGGGGGGGGG
>NW_021210528.1:0-4835 GCF_002162155.2 Triticum dicoccoides
AGGAAAAGTTTCTCTCGAAAGAATTGAGTGGGGATGGTGGAGACTTGATGAGGTTATTGAACCGTTACTTCAACTAGTGTATAGCAGGGCACAAAGAGTTGTTCCTGTGGCAACTACACCAATTGAAGTGGAAGCTTATGATATTGATCATGAGACTTCAGATCAAGTCACTCCCAAACCTCGTAGGATGACAAGGATGCGTACTACTTCTGAGTGGTACGTAATCCTGTCTTGGAAGTCATGTTGCTAGACAACAATGAGCCTACAAGCTGTGGAGAAGCGATGGTGGGCCCGGATTCCGATAAATGGCTCGAGGCCATAAAATCCGAGAGAGGATCCATGTATGGAAACAAAGTGTAGACTTTGACAGAACAGCTCAATGGTCGTGAGGCTGTTGAGTACAGATGGATTTTAAAAGTAAGGCGGATAATGATGGTAAATGTCACCATTAAGAAAGCTTGACTTGTCGTTAAAATGTTTTCTGACAAGTTCAAGGAGTTGACTACGGTGAGACTTTCTCACTCGTAGCGATGCTAAGAGTCTGTTGGAATTATATTAGCGATTAGTGCATTATTTATGAAATCTTGCAGATAGGATGTCAAAACATTGTTTCCTCGACGATTTTCTTGAGGAAAGGTTGTATGTGATACAAACGGAAGGTTTTGTCAATCCTGAAAGATGCTAATAAGTATGCAAAGCTCCAACAATCCTTATAAGGACTGGAGTAAGCATCTCGGAGTTGGAATGTATGCTTTGATGATGATCAAAGATTTTGGTGTATACAAAGTTTATGAGAAACTTGTATTTCCAAAGAAGTGAGTGGGAGCACTATAGAATTTCCGATGAATATATGTTGTTGACATATTGTTGATCAGAAATGACGTAGAATTTCTGGAAAGCATATAGGGTTATTTGGAAAGTGTTTTTCAATGGAAAGCCTGGATTAAGCTACTTGAGCATTGAGCATCAAGATCTATAAGGATAGATCAAAACGCTTAATGGTACTTTCAAATGAGCACATTCCTTGACATGATCTTGAAGGTGTTCAAGATGGATCAGTCAAAGAAGGAGTTCTTGCCTGAGTTTTAAGGTATGAAGTTGAGACTTAAAGCTCGACCACGGCAGAATAGAGAGAAAGGACGAAGGTCGTCCCCTATGCTTAAGACATAGGCTCTACAGTATGCTATGCTGTGTACCGCACCTGAAGTATGCCTTGCCATGAGTCAGTCAAGGGGTACAAGAGTGATCCAAGAATGGATCACAGTATAGTGGTCAAAGTTATCCTTAGTAACTAGTGGACTAAGGAATTTTCTCGATTATGAAGGTGGTAAAAGAGTTCGTCGTAAAGGATTACGCCGATGCAAACTTTGACACTAATCCAGATTATTCTGAGTAGTAAACTGGATTCGTATAGTAGAACATTTATTTGAAATGGCTCCAAATAGAGCGTGGTAGCTGCATCTAGGAGATGACATAAAAATTTGTAAAGCACACACGGATCTGAAAGGTTCAGACCCGTTGACTAAAACCTCTCTCACAAGCAACATGATCAAACCCAGAACCTTGAGTGTTAATCACATGGCGATGTGAACTAGATTATTGACTCTAGTGCAAGTGGGAGACTGTTGGAAATATGCCATACAGGCAATAATAAATTGATTATTATTATATTTCCTTGTTCATGATAATCGTTTATTATCCATGCTATAATTGTATTGATAGGAAACTCAGATACATGTGTGGATACATAGACAACACCATGTCCCTAGTAAGCCTCTAGTTGACTAGCTTGTTGATCAATAGATGGTTACGGTTTCCTGACCATGGACATTGGATGTCATTGATAACGGGATCACATCATTAGGAGAATGATGTGATGGACAAGACCCAATCATAAGCCTAGCACAAAGATCGTGTAGTTTGTATGCTAAAGCTTTTCTAATGTCAAGTATCATTTCCTTAGACCATGAGATTGTGCAACACCCGGATACCGTAGGGATGCTTTGGGTGTACCAAACGTCACAACGTAACTGGGTGACTATAAAGGTACACTACAGGTATCTCCGAAAGTGTCTGTTGGGTTGGCATGAATTGAGACTGGGATTTGTCACTCCGTGTAAGCGGAGAGGTATCTCTGGGCCCACTCGGTGGGACATCATCGTAATGTGCACAATGTGATCAAGGAGTTGATCACGGGATGATGTGTTACGGAACAAGTAAAGAGACTTGCCGGTAACGAGATTGAACAAGGTATAGGGATACCGACGATCGAATCTCGGGCAAGTACAATACCGCTAGACAAAGGGAATTGTATACGGGATTGATTAAGTCCTTGACATCGTGGTTCATCCGATGAGATCATCGTGGAACATGTGGGAGCCAACATGGGTATCCATATCTCGCTGTTGGTTATTGACCGGAGAGTCATCTCGGTCATGTCTGCATGTCTCCCGAACCCGTAGGGTCTACACACTTAAGGTTCGGTGACGCTAGGGTTATAGAGATATTAGTATGCGGTAACCCGAAAGTTGTTCGGAGTCCCGGATGAGATCCCGGACGTCACGAGGAGTTTCGAAATGGTCCAGAGATAAAGAATTATATATAGGAAGTGCTATTTCGGCCATCGGGACAAGTTTCGAGATCATCGGTATTGTACCGGGACCACCGGAAGGGTCCCGGGGGTCCACCGGGTGGGGCCACCTGCCCCGGGAGGCCACATGGGCTGTAGGGGGTGCGCCTTGGCCTACATGGGCCAAGGGCACCAGCCCCTAGAGGCCCATGCACCAAAGGGACAAGAGGAGGGGAGAGTCCTAAAGGGGGAAGGCACCTCCGAGGTACCTTGGGGAGGATGGACTCCTCCCCCCCTTGGCCGCACCCTTCCTTGGAGGAAGGGGCAAGGCTGCGCCCCCCCCCTCTCCCTTGGCCCTGTATATAGTGGGGGGGAAGGGAGGGCAAACAGATCTAAGGCCTGGCGCCTCCCTCTCCCTCCCATGACACATCTCCCTCCTCCCGCAACACTTGGCGAAGCCCTGTTGGAATCCCGCTACTTCCACCACCACGCCGTCGTGCTGCTGGATCTCCATCAACCTCTCCTCCCCCCTTGCTGGATCAAGAAGTAGGAGACGTTGCTGCTCCGTACGTGTGTTGAACGCGGAGGTGCCGTCCGTTCGGCGCTAGGATCATCGGTGATTTGGATCACGACGAGTACGACTCCATCAACCCCGTTCTCTTGAACGCTTCCGCGCGCGATCTACAAGGGTATGTAGATCCACTCCTCCCTCGTTGCTAGATGACTCCATAGATAGATCTTGGTGACACGTAGGAAAATTTTGAATTTATGCTACGTTCCCCAACAATGAGAAAAGGTGGACGCTATGGCATTGGATTCATTGACCCAAACACCGTTAATGAATACACATGGAAAATGAACAAGTATTATGAAAAGCAGGTAGAGGACAGCATGCTAGAGTTCTTGAAGCGCCTCAAATACAATGAAGATATACTACTTCCTTACAACTTCCAGTGAGTCACACTTTCTTGTACTACAAATTCTCTGTTTTTGCCTACTAGCTAGCTACATGTTTTTGCTTACATATGCCAGCTTAATTAAGACATGCAAACGTGTGTGCATGCAGATTTCACTGGATCTTGTGTATCATTAAAGTTGACGCCGGAACAGTTGAAATACTGGACTCGCTACTCAAAGCAAATAGTGACTATAACATCTTGTTTGGGATAGTCAACAGGTAATTTCAATCATTATTAACTATATATCTCGGTCTATTTAGTTCGTCATTTCATGATATGAACTATTTAATAACCCCTTTATTCATTTCCTTTGTCGGCAGGCAGGGCTTGGGCAAGGTTTATCAGCGTCACGGAAGGCGAATGGAAACCAAAGCTGAAATGGTTTCGATGCAAGGTAAGTAATTAAGTAGTACTAGCTAGCTAGCTAGCTGCCATCTCTTTAATTATCATGCTTGATTAATTATTATCTGATCAAATTAAATTCCATTCTCGTAATAAAGGCCCTGAAGCAGGCGCAGGGAACTGATCTGTGTGCATTCTGCGTTTGCGAGAACATTCGCATGATGGCGTCCGAAAGGAGCAGATCTCAAAGACAGGAATGGGTACGCTTGTCAGAATATTATTCACAATTTTTACACCATTATCGATATCTAGTCACACAACTAATACACATGCATATTGATCTCCTTCTTAACAGTTTAAAGAGGTGCGGGACAAGCTCCTAGAAACGGAGCGCGTAGAAGCATTCAAGAGGAAATAGCGGGATTTTTGCTCGACCAGGTCATAAATCCGAAGGGAGAATACTATTACCTGCTACCGCCCTCATGAACCACTTCCAATTGTCATCGTGCTCCGAAGGAACCAATTAGGCTAATGTCACTGGCTCCGAAGGCAACATGCATATGTAGGAGAAATTGTATATAGCTATACATGTGTGTATGTGTAAATTAATATGGTGGTTTGTGAGACATTGATGATATATATATGATTGGTTCTACTAGAAATTCTATATATATATATATATATATATATATATATATATATATATATATATATATATATATATATATATATATATATGCATAACGTGTACAATGTGTAGTACCGTAAAATACCAGCAAACGAAAAAGAATTAAAATGGAAAACACAAAATTAAATGAAAAAGAAATCATAAAACCAAAAACCCCACAACCATTTAGTACCGGTTGGTGTTACCAACCGGTACTAAAGGGCTCCCGGCCCCCGGAGCTGGCTCGTGCCACGTGGATCCCCTTTAGCACCGGTTCGTGCTGAACCGGTACTAAAGG
>NW_021210529.1:0-982 GCF_002162155.2 Triticum dicoccoides
TCGGAAGAGAAAAGCAAGACATTAATAGCATCGATTACATCTAAGTTGAACGACTCTCAAAACCAAAGAGACATACTACAAGTTCATTAAAGTTTAATTACAACATGAGCCAATCGATGTTTCAGAACTAGACAACTCGACTCAAGGGACCGGAGCGTGGATGAAGCCGCCGTCTATCGTGGGAGTCATGAAAGAACGGGCGTTGTCATCCTGCATTTGTAGCATTGTGTCGATGTCACTGTTGGACGGTTGATTTCTGAGGTAGAACTGCCCCGAGGTACGAAGGACATCTTGATGGATGATTTCCACAAACTCCGACTGGATGCGAAAGAATTCTTGTCGGAGGTCCGCGTCCTGGATTGCGGACACGCTCACGGCCCAATCTTGGAGTTTACTCGGTAGCAGAAGTTGATGATGGTCCCGTACGATCGCCCGCATGTGATGGATGGCGTAGTAGGCACCCTTCTGACCGCCAGGCGGCTGCTTGACGCAGCAGAACGTCGTATTGTGGGAGAACATGTGCTTGCCGTACTTACGAATAGGCCTGGTGAAGGTGCCTCCAGATTGGGCGTAGCCGGGGAGAACATCATCAAGAACCTTCTTGACATTTGTGTAGTCTACGTTCGACTGACGGTCCGGGTCGAAATACGTGGCCATGGAATATTTGGGGCTTAGGAGGATGAGCGTGCAACGTGTGTCACTGCAGAAAATACGGAATGTTAAAAGAAAAACGATCGAAAAGTAAGAATTCATATGTTACGGGCCGGTTGAGGGGAGGACTTACTCGGGAAAGTAAGGCACGAGGAAGTTATCCTTATCTTGGTTTGCCAGAATGACGCCTTCGAGGTAAGAACTCGCGACTTGCCGGTCCCCAGCGCTGCCCAAGATCTTGGCACGCATGTAGAAGGGGTCGACTATCACGATGTCCGGGGTCTTGTCGCGAATGATCCGCATCTCCATACTCAGCGAAAATAGCCGAACG
>NW_021210530.1:0-618 GCF_002162155.2 Triticum dicoccoides
CTGGCTCTCTCGCGCGCAGCCACCGAACACACCCGCCGCCGCCGACGAGCTCTCTCGTGGCCACCGGCCACCCCTAGCCTCTCCGACACACCCACGAGCTCCGCCTCGACCCCCTCCTTCCTCCCCACCGACCCACGGCCCTCCGGAAGCCCTGCAACGCCGCCACCATCGCCGTTCCATCGCCGGCCACCGAAGCTCACCGCCGTCGATTCGCCGCCTCTGACGCCTCCCCGAGCTCCCCGAGGCCACCGTCGCAACCCCCGTGAGCTCCTCCGTCGTTTCCCCCTCCCCGCTTAGTCGCGCTCGCCCTCTAGCTGTCGTCTCCACTATGGCCGAACCTTCGCCGCCGCCGCACTCGTCGCCGGTGATGCTCCGGTGACCATTTGGTCCCGGGCATGCGCCCAACGCGCTCCCCGCATCGCGTGGAGCCTCCGTGGCACTTCGCCGCGCTTGTTTGCGCACCGCAGGCCCATCCCCACTTGCACCCGAGCTTCGGCCGCCGCCGAGCTCGTCGCCGGCACCACTCCGGCCACTTCCCGGCCGCGCCACCACCACAGTTGGATGCGGACGAGCGTCCGCATCCCGAAGCTGTGCTCCGCGCGCCAAACCGAGCCCTGT
>NW_021210531.1:0-1237 GCF_002162155.2 Triticum dicoccoides
TATATTTGTTCTGTTTTCTTTATTTAATTCTTTTGCCACTGTTTGAATTAAAAATAATAATTCAAACAATGCCAAAGCTCCTCTGAATATTTTTATATTGCTAGATGGACTTTTCCAAAAGCTTATAAAATATTTCAGGGGTATTTGAAATTATATTCTAGTTATATGAATATAATTCAGATTCAAATAGCTAATGATTTAAATTCAAAGTCCCAAAAATAAATCCTTTTAAAATGTTCATTATTTTTGGTTTGCAATCAAAACCCTTGCCAAAAATATTAAACATCTAAGAGGAGCATTTTGGAACAATGAATGAGATTTTAGGGTTTTTGCCCTTCTTTATTTAGGGTTTTGAGGCTTCTGACTTCCTCAGTTCAAGTTTTAAAAATTTAAACATGATGCACAGATGGAAGCAAGCACAGGACAGGTCAGAGCTAGGGATGTGACAACTCACCCCCACTAAACAAGAATCTCGTCTCGAGATTCAAGCGTAGGGTAAGGTGAAGGGTAACACAGACTAGTATAATCTTCACGATCCCGGTTGCACTTCAGTTGAACGTTGATTTGATCACCATCATTGTCTTCGAGTCTTGCTCTGAGAAATCCTGCCAACATGACATGGAGGGAAGAAGGAGACTCTAGAAGGGTCGATCTTCTCGAAGATCGAACAACTCACGGAATGAGACATAGGACCATCTCTCGGGTTGAGACACGAGATACACATCAAGAGGGGTGGAGAGGAACGGATGACGAAGGTTCACTAGGTGGACAACGATTCCACACCTAAGAAGGTGGTGAACGGTTGTCAACGTAGCGAGGAGTTGAGTTGCCATGATACCACAACGAGACACCTGGAGGAGGGTGATTCGTAGATTATTATCTTAAGTGGCAAAAAGAATTACCTTTGATATAGAGATCATTGAAACTCTCTATATCAGCCTAAGGCAAATCACAGCGATCGATTGGCGGGGGTCGGTAGAATGGCATACTCGGACTTGGATGATGTGGATTACCTTGTTGAAGACAACGTAATGAATGAATTTGCTTACCACCGGAAATGGAAGAGACCCATGGTAGAATGGCACATTGACGGTGCAAGCTAGGAACAAAATGCAAATGCTGGGAATGATTCTGGTAACTGGGGAAGAACCCAACAACAGAGAGTGAATTCACTGTTTGAAAAGATCATAGCATTGCCGAGGAAACTGAGAGCAATCCCAGTTAGAGATGATAACAC
>NW_021210532.1:0-1124 GCF_002162155.2 Triticum dicoccoides
CCTCATCCTAGCCCCTATGGTCCACAAGCTCCGCGAGATCGTCTGTTTCCGGATGATCATGTTGAGCTTCCAGGCTATGGAGGTGACTTCTACGAGGACTACTACGGATCGGTCTGAGTTAGTGATAGTATCACTAGTTCGCACTAGCTGTGTCATCTATCGTCCCGCGTGACTCGTGGGATATGACCTAGTTTGTACTCTTTCCGGAGGTGTAGAAAAATAATGTATAGGAGCTTGGGATGCCTCCGATGAGATGTAATCCTCTTTTCACCGTAATAGTACTTTGTTTGGTCTTGTACTAAACCCTGTATGGTGTGTATGACGATGGAATAAAAGAAGCAGTTTCTGTATCTACCATGTCATACGGATGATCATCTTGCATTTCGAGTTATTCCTTACATTTTTATCCTATGTCGGAATTTTATCATCCTGACTAAATCATTGTCTTGTTTACCTAGGATGGTCAACACGCGCGCTAACCCTGCTTCTCAAGAGCAGGCCGAAGGCAGTGAAGTCAGGGATGCAAATCTGCCTCATCCCCCTTCCCTAGCCGAGGTTATGATGGAAGCTGAGAGAAACAAGCGGGAGACCAACCGTTTGTTGGAGCGTATTGAACAGAACACAGCACACCATCAGAGGACTAACATGGTGTCACTCAGTGATTTTATCAAATTACATCCACCCACGTTCCACCACTCCGTCGAGCCTCTCGACACTGATGACTGGCTTCGCAGTATCGCTCACAAACTGCGTTCCGCGCTGGTAGCGGAGGCTGACAAGGTCACCTTTGCTGCATATCATCTTGAAGGCCCCGCCAGTCTATGGTGGGAGAATTATGGAGCTATGCGCCCAGCGGGCCATGTCACTACTTGGGCTGAGTTCAGCGAGGCTTTCCGTGAACATCACATTCCGGAGGGTCTCATGGACCGTAAACGTGAGGAATTTTGCAGTTTCACCCAAGGCCGACTTTCTGTGGATGTTTACAGCAGGGAGTTTGGTAACCTCGCACGATATGCAACTGAGGAAGTGTCTACTGACGCCAAGAAGCAAGCAAGGTTCCGTAAGGGACTTAGTCCTGAGCTTCGCCGTGACCTCCGTCTGCATGAGTGCACATCTTTTCAGAA
>NW_021210533.1:0-944 GCF_002162155.2 Triticum dicoccoides
ACAAACACCAGAAACTACTTGCAACTCCTGGACAGAGGACAAGGGTGATTAAGAAGCCGAGAGGGTCCATTGGTTTCGGGCCCAATGCGTGGTAGTAGCTGAATCATGGATCACAAACACAGAACTCAGTTCCTGAGGACGGCTGCAATGAGACAACCCACCATGTACTCCTACATGGCCTCTCACCGCTACCTTTACCAAATCGTGTTCACACGCTTAGCTCACACACCGTAGGACATGTTCACACACCTCTGATTCATCCCGGATGAATCAGACCTGACTCGACTCTAAGCAGTAGCAGGCATGACAAACAAGCATGAATGAGTAGGCACAACAGGGCTCAAACAACTCCTACTCATGCTAGTGGGTTTCATCTATTTACTGTGGCAATGACAGGTCATGCAAAGGATAAAGGGGTTCAGCTACCGCAGTAGGTAACAGATGAATCGATGTTGTCCTAATGCAGTAAAAGAGAGCAGGAGCAAGAGAGTAGGATTGTATCGGAAAGAACAAGGGGGTTTTGCTTGCCTGGCACTTCTGAAGATAGCATTGAGTCTTCATCAGTGTCAACGATCGCATCATCGGTATCACGTCTATCGAGAGGGGACAAATACCGGCAACACAGAAGGGAACACAATCAATGCAATGCACAATATGATGCATGATCATGACATGGCAAAATGAATGTGTTTTGGGCTAATGCAACTAGCAACAGATTAAATGAAGTTGGTTTGAATACAAGATTCAAATTCAAACTCCATATGTGATTATTCAAATGCCATTTAATTGATTTGTGCTAAACAGCACCTATAAGTTGTTCTAACATGCATGAAAATGGTACAGATGGATTCCTTGAATTTTTCTGATAATTTTTCATATATAATTTATTTAATTTGGAGTTACGGTTGATTTTCTATGAATTTTAGAAGTTTATACAATTTTCT
>NW_021210534.1:0-793 GCF_002162155.2 Triticum dicoccoides
GGAGCCACCTGTCCTTTCAGCCCCCTCGTCAGAATCACTTGCGGGTACTCAATGAGCTGACCCGACTTTAGTCACCATCTGTATAGTATGTATGTATGTATAGTATATACCCGTGATCACCTCCCAAGTGATCACGGCCCGATAGTATAGCAAGGCAGACTGACAAGAATGTAGGGCCAATGATGATAAACTAGCATCCTATACTAAGCATTTAGGATTGCAGGTAAGGTATCAACAGATGTAGCGACAATGTCAGGCTATGCATCAGAATAGGATTAACGAAAGCAGTAACATGCTACACTACTCTAATGCAAGCAGTATAGAGGAGAATAGGCGATATCTGGTGATCAAGGGGGGGGGCTTGCCTGGTTGCTCTGGCAAGAGAGAGGGGTCGTCAACTCCGTAGTCGAACTGGTCAGCAACCGCGTCGGTCTCGTAGTCTACCGGAGAGAAGAGGGGGAAGAAATAATGAATACAGAGCAAACAAAGCATCACAAAATATAACAAGGCAATACGCGGTGTTCGGTGTGCCCTAACGCGGTAGTAGGTGATACCGGTGAAGGGGGGAAAACATCCGGGAAAGTATTCCCGGTGTTTCGTGTTTTCGGGCAGAGGAGCCGGAGGGGGAAAGTTGCGAGTTCGATAGGTTAGGGGTGTGTGGCGGACGAACGGGTTGCGTATCCGGATTCGTCTCGTCGTTCTGAGCAACTTTCATGTTGAAAATATTTTAATCCGAGTTACGGATTAAAAGATATGATTTTTAAAAGATTTTAACAATTTTGGAATTTAATTA
>NW_021210535.1:0-806 GCF_002162155.2 Triticum dicoccoides
ATGAACGGGTTGCGTATCCAAAATCGTCTCGTCGTTCTAAGCAACTTTCATGTTGAAAATAATTTAATCCGAGTTACGGATTAAAAGATATGATTTTCTAAAGATTTTATTAATTTCTGGAATTTAATTAATTATTTAAATCCAACATTATCCAGAATAGTAAATGATGACGTCAGCATGACATCAGAGTGATGTCAGCAGTCAACGTTGACCATTGACCTGGTCAACCTGACGTGTGGGTCCAGTGGGACCCACCTGTCATACTCTGTTAGGTTGTTTAGGGTTTAGGTTAATCCTAATTACAGTTTAATTAAAATTAACTAGTTAATTCAGTTAATTAAACCGGATTAATTAACTTAATTAATTACTTAATTGATAATTAATTTTATTAAATCATTTTTATTTTTATTAATTATATTTATTTTATTTTATTATATTTTTTGTATTCCTTTGTTTTTCCTTTTCCAAAGAAAAACGTTTTGGGGCGGGCCCTGTGGTCAGTGGCCCGGGGAGGGGGCTTGTGGGTCGGGCGCGCTCGACTGGGCGTTCGCCCAAATCGGCGGGCGAGGAGGGGAACCGGGGCATGGCCGGGCGGGCGCGTGGGTGCCGGCGACCACCGGAGGGAAGATGCCGAGGGGGGAAAGCAGCAGGGCGCCAGGATCCGGCGAGGTAGGGGGAAAAAGGGCCGGCCAGCTCCGGCGAGCAGGGGGCTCGGCGGCAGCGGACGGCGCCGGCGTGGCCAAGCAGGGCGACGGCCAGGGCGGAGGGCGACGCCGTCCGGGGCAAGACGAGGCCGGCGCGGGACG
>NW_021210536.1:0-6386 GCF_002162155.2 Triticum dicoccoides
GCCCTAGAACTCGAAGCCCAGGGGAGCTTGATGAAGATACCGTCGCCGGCCTTCAAGTAGGCGCCGGGCCGGGGCTCTTCTGAGCCTAGCGCTGTGTCAGCGGCGGAGGGGTCGACGGTCGGCGTAGCGCCTTGCGCTCCTGCGGCCCCAGGATCGTCAGTACGATCGCCGGATCCCTCGCCAGCTCCTGCACCAGCAGCCTTGGCGGCCTCTTCGCCGGCAGGATCGTCAGCGCCGGCCTCTTCTTTAGTGGCAGCGGCATCGTCAGTGTTGCCGCGCACGTTCTCCTCGCCGGTGGCCTCGGTCTCCATCGGCTCCGTGGAAGGAGGATCTGAAGACAGGAAGAGGGAGAAAAAGTCAAGCAAATATCCAAAAAGAAGATCAGAAAAAGAGGAATCCAAGGGAAGTTTTCCGACAAGAAGGATTACCTGTGCTGAGCTTTGTAGTCATGGGCTCCACCACTGGGGGATCGCTGGTCCCGTCCCTTGCCGGAGAACTGCCCCTTGCCGGGGACCTCTCCCTTGCCGGAGAGCGCTCCCTTGCTGGGGAATCCTCCCTTGGCGGCGTAGTTGAAGCAGATAGCACTTCAGGAGCGGCTTCCGGTTGCTCCTAGTGAGCCTGTTCTGCTCCTACACAAGCAAACCAACAGTCAAGATATTGGCAAAGAAAGAACACCTACGCGCACCCAACAGCGGGAAGTAAGACTATGTACTTACGCCGGGGGCTGCGCTGGGGGCTGCTTCGAGGAGTAGTTGTCGGGTCCGACAAAGTGGTCTCGGACACGCCCTCTGTCGTCGCAGCAGGATCGTCCTCGATGACAATCACGGGGACCTTTGCTCTCTTCGCCGCTCTCTGGGCCAGAGTCCCGAAAGGAACAAGGTTCAGAAGAAAGAAGATCAGATACAAGACAAGAAACAGCAAGAATTGAAGAAATACAAACACAACAGAGAAACTTACTCCTCTTCTTCCTCCTCGTCAGAGCTGAGTGCGGAGAGGTCGAAGTCCGGTACTCTTTCAGCACGATGAGGCGGAGGAGTAGGCTCCCTTGGCCGCTTGGCGGGAGCTGCGGCAGGATCAGAAGCGACGGCCCGAGAGGACCCCGCCCCAGTCGCCTGCGCGGCATGAGATACTCCCGCGGCAACGGTGCTTGTCGCGGTGGCTGTTGACCCGTCTGCCGCCCTGCTATGTCTTCGGTCCTGCGGAGGCGCCTTCTTGGTGGAGCTGGGGGCTGCACTGGGAGCTCCGCTTGCGGCAAGTTGCTTGAAGACGGCCGGCCGCTTGCATCCTCGGCAGGTTCGCTCGATTCGGCTTCTTGACCCTCCCTCGCCGACGATTTCCCCGACAAGCTCGTCTCGATCGGCAAGGCTTGCTGCCTCGGCTGCCTCTGCCTCCTCCACAGTGAACCCAAACTCGCCCGCGGCGGCGGCTGCCGCTGCCTCTTCCGCCCTGGTGGCGATGCGCCGCATCTCGTCTTCGGTGGCGTGTGAGGCTCCTCTGCTCGTCGGCGCGGACCGCCACCTCCACCAAGCTATCGAAGAACTGTTGCACGACGTCGTCGGCGGGCTCCTGCCAAGTTGGAATAATTCCATGCGAGTCGCACTCCGGCATCATGCGCGGATGCGATCGAGCGAGGAGTTGTTGCACAACGGGACGACGCCCTGCGGCAGCCTGAACCACTCGGGATGATTGGGGTCGTTCTTGAACAGCTCCTTGAGCATCCCATCCAATTCCAAGACAGTGAAATTGAAGTTGAGGCCCGGGCGCAGCCTCATGATGTCCGCCGGACCCTCGAACAGCCAGGTGGGCCTCCCCCTCTCCTGCAGAGGGGCGATGCGGCGGCGAAGTAAGTCCGCGCCAACAGCGCCTACAGTGAGCCCGGGAAGCCTGAGTCGCAAGATCCGTGTGGTGGCGATCTTCAGCCTAGCATCGTCCGCCGCCAGGGCGCTCCAATCGTTGTCGCGCACTGCTGGGGTTTGGCGCAGGGCAGTGAACGGCTGCAGGTTCTCCTCAATGATCCAACACCATTCAGCTCTCCACTCCTCCCATCTGCTGCGAAGCTCCCCCTCCAAATAGACCTCCTTCTTGCCGGCTCTCGAGATCCAGGGGATCCGGCCAGCTAAGGGCTCTCCACTCTCGACCCGGGGCATGAAGTAGTGACGGAAGAGGGCTACGTTTGGGTGGATTCCGACAAAGTTTTCGCAAAGATGTGCGAAAACCGCCATGGTCAGGACAGCATTGGGGGTGAAATCAAGGAGATGGAACCCGTAGGTGTTCATGATGTCACAAAAGAATTCAGAGAAGGGCAGGCAGAGCCCGCAATAGAAGAACAGCGTGAAGAAGGGGTATCCGTTTGGAGCCCGTTTTGAAGCGGAAGCGGCGGCGGAAAGTACCTGCGTGCGCGGATGCGCTCGCGTCTCCGTCGACCAGAAGAGGTAGAACCACTCCCTCAACTCCTTCGCGGAGAGCTCAGGGGGGAAGGTTGCCCGCTCCTTCCGCAGCGCCTCAAGCCGCAGCGCCTCGGCCGAGTTTGCACCCTTCCCAGTTTTCGGAGCCATGGCGGAGGCGGTGGAGGGCATTGGTGGCGACGGCGGCGACGGCGGCGACGGGGGGCGGAGCGCTGCTCTCTTTCTGCTTTGGAAGCGGAGGGGAGCGGCGGAGATTTCTGAGATTGGAACCGCAAGTGGCGAAGGTGGGGGAACTGCCCCTGTTTCCCCTACTTATAAAGAGGAGGAGGCGAACGTTATGCTTTTTCCGAATAAAGAATCACCCACGATCTCTCCCACGACGCCGCATTCGACGCGTGCCGTTACGAGAGGGCGAGGTGGATACAGAGTCAGATACGGTGTGGACCCAGGCCGCGCGTGCCCGTGCCCTGTTTTGGGCCTGGCCCAACAGCGCTCGACACCGTGTGTGGCCCAGGCCCGGGGGCTCCTATCGGTGTACTAAAGTAGGGGTACCTTAGTACCCCGAACTTGTGCACGGGCAGTCACAGCGTCCCGCGGCAAGGCTTGCCGGGTGCCCGCCAAGGTCCTCCGTGGTTCCTTATGGAGCCATTCGAGAACAAAGTGTTTTAACTGAGAAGACAAGGCCCCGGCAAGAGGAGCTTGCCGGGAAGGACAAGGCCCCGGTAAGAGGAGCTTGCCGGGAAGGCCAACCAAGGCATTTCAAGGAACTTGCCGCGACGCGCCGCGCGTCCCGGCAAGACCCGGCGAGTGACAAGCTTCCGGGCCCGACAAGACAACGACCGCGGCAAGGCGCTTGCCGCGGCGAAGCCACCACTCTGTGCCCACGCTCCAGTGCATCCGTCGACGTGTCGCCACAGGATCGTTCCAGGCGCACGTGGCGAGAGGCTGTGCAGCCAAGCGGTGCGAGGTGGAGAACGGAGATGACGAGATGGCCATCATGGCAAGCGGTGGCGCCCCTAACGGTCGCTTTTCTGCACTGTTTGGGCGACGCAGACGGGCATTTAATGCTCTTGTCCCCTGCCATTAGAGTTAGGTAGGATGCACTATATAAGCAGTTGTACCAACCAAACCTTTTACACTTTTACCCCTGCATGCGTTGCCACCTGTCGGTGACCCCTTGAGCCTATAAAAGAAGGCCCATGCGCAACGTAGAGGGGGTTTGACTCATTCGAAACTAGAACACTCCCACGCTCTCGAGCAAGAACATAATACAACCACGAAGCAGCAGTAGGAGTATTATCTCTCTGGAGAGCTCCGAAGCTGGGTAAAATCGCCCGCGTGCCTCGCCTCGATCCGCTCTTCGTGCGATCTCCGCTCCCTGCCGGACCGAAAGGGGCCCTGCCCCATAGGTGTTCGTTCCCACGACACCAGCATTCAAGTTTCAGAAATTATTATGAACTAACCATACTCACAATGACATGTAGGTCTCACAACTACTCATATCAATAACATAATCAGCTAGCGAGCCATAATAATAAAACTCGGATGACAACACTTTCTCAAAATAATCATAACGTGATATAACAAAATGGTATCTCGCTAGCCCTTTCTGAGACCGCAAAACATAAATGCAGAGCACCTTTAAAGACCAAGGACTGACTAAACATTGTAATTCATGGTAAAAGAGATCCAGTCAAGTCATACCCAATATAAACCAATAATAATGAATGCAAACGACGGTGTGCTCTCCAGCGGGTGCTTTTTCATACAAAGGGTGATGACTCAACATAAAGGTAAATAGATAGGCCCTTCGCAGAGGGAAGCAGGGATTTGTAGAGGTGCCAGAGCTCGGTTTTGAAATAGAGATAAATTATATTTTGAGCGGCATACTTTCATTGTCACCATAACAACTAAAAGACGACGATATCTTCCATGCTAAACAGATTATAGGCGGTTCCCAAACAGAATGGTAAAGTTTATACTCCCCTTCCTCCACAAGCATCAATCCATGGCTTGCTCGAAACAACGAGTGCCTCCAACATTCAACGGGTCCCAAGGGGAGTTTTATTTGCAGTTATTTTGATTTAGTTTGCATAAAGCATGGGACTGGGCATCCCGGATACCAGCCATTTTCTCGTGAATGAGGAGCGGAGTCCACTCCTCTTGAGAATAACCCGTCTAACACAGAAGATAAGGGCAGCTCTAGTTGACATATGAGCTATTCGAGCATGCAAAATAGAATGTTTATTTGAAGGTTTAGAATTTGGCACATACAATTTTACTGGGAACGGCAGGTAAATACCGCATATAGGAAGGTATAGTGGACTCATATGGAATAACTTTGGGGTTTAAGGAGTTTGGATGCACAAGCAGTATTCCCGCTTAGTACAGGTGAAGGCTAGCAAAAGACTGGGAAGCGACCAACTGAAAGAGCGACAACAGTCGTAAACATGCATTAAAATTAATTCACACCGAGTACAAGCATGAGTAGGATATAATCCACCATGAACATAAATATCATGAAGGCGATGTTGATTTGATTCAACTACATGCGTGAACATGTGCCAAGTCGAGTCACTCAATACATTTAAAGGAGGACACCATCCCATCATACCACATCATGATCATTCTAATAGCATGTTGGCACGCAAGGTAAACCAATATAACTCATAGCTAATCAAGCATGGCACAAGGAACTATAATCTCTAAATGTCATTGCAAATATGTTTACTTCATAATAGCTGAATCAAGAACGATGAATCATCATATTTACAAAAACAAGAGAGGTCGAGTTCATACCAGCTTTTCTCTTCCCAGTAAGGCCATCATATATCATCATTATTGCCTTTCACTTGCACGACCGAACGGTGTGTATAATAATAAGAGTGCACGTGCATTGCACTAAGCTGGAATCTGCAAGCATTCAACTCAAGAGAAGACAACTAATATGGGTGCTAAGTTAAATAAACAATCATGCATATAAGAGCCACTAAGCATTTTCAATATGGTCTTCTCGACCCCCAAAGAAAGGAAAAGAAAACTATTTACATGGGAAAGCTCCCAACAAGTAATAGAAGAACGGGAAATATTTTTGGGTTTTGTTTTTAATTCTACTACAAGCATGGATAGTAAACTGGCTAATTTTTTTTGGTTTTACTTAAAGTTTAACGAACATACAAGAAGAAAGCAGGAAAAAGAAATTTAAACTAGCATGGATAATACAATGAAAGAGTATGAGCACCGACATCTAGCAATGAGTGTGTGTGAACATAAATGTAATGTCGGTGGGAAATACTTACTCCCCCAAGCTAAGGCTTTTGGCCTAAGTTGGTCTAATGCCAGGGATGGCCTGGTGGATATCCGTAGGTGTAGCTGGGGTCGTACTGTGATGAAGAAGTCTCCGGCTGCCACTGGCTGGCAGCCTCCTCTGGATCCCAAGAATAAACAGATAGTCGTGGAGGCTCATCTTGTGGCTCCGGCTCCGGGGCTGGTGCAGGGTTCCGATAGGCTTGAACAGCCGACCATGGAACGATGTGAGGTTCTGCAAACAAGTTGAACAAAGAAGGAGCAGGCAAAGTAATAGTCTCAGGGTGATGTTTATCAAAGTATAATTTATATTTGAGCTCCCCATCGCGACTCTTAAGAAGAAAATCATGCGCTATCATACTCTTATAATCTAAATAAGCACGGGGCAGCGCTGTTTCTTCTTTCTCCGCATGCCTAATAGGTATTTCAAAATGTTCAGCTTGGCGTGAAGCATAAATGCCTCCAAAGATGGGACCCTTAGTACGGTTCAGACTTAACCGTCTAGCAACAATTCCACCCATACTCACAGAGTTATTGCGGTATAAACCATGGAGCAAAATAATAATATCAGGAATACTAAGGTTCCCACAGTTCCTGCGTCCAATCAAGCAACGACTAGCAAATAAGGCAAAGTAGCGTAAAACAGGATAATGTATGCTAGTGATCCTTGCAACA
>NW_021210537.1:0-818 GCF_002162155.2 Triticum dicoccoides
GTGGGTCAAACCCACCGGCGACGTGACGCCGGCGAGGCCCGAGACGGCGGCGCGATGCGGGATCGCGCTACAGGGCACGGGCGAGGCCGTTCTTGGGCTCGTTGGAGAGCTCTTGCTCCCGCGCGTCGAACGGTGGTGGTGGCCGAGCCTGGGGTGGCCGGTACCGTCGACGGCGAGCTTGTGAGCGGCGGCCGGAGTTCGGGTGCGGTCGGAGTCGGCGTTGTAGGGTGTTTGGGGAGGCGTTGGTGCGTGCTGCGTGCTCCTAGTGAGGCGTGGAGCACGATAGTGTGCTCGGTTGGGTGCTACGGTGACCGTGGCCACGACGGCGACATCGCCGGCGGCGTGGAGCTCTCGGCCAAGGTGGGGCTAAGGCCTAGAGGTCGAAAGAGACCAGTGGAGAAGGGGGAAACGACTCGGGGGCTCACCGCGGTTGCAGTGGGCGTCGAAGCGGGCTCGGAGACGCGCTGGAGACGGCGAATTCGACGGCGATGATGGTCGGAGCCCGAAGAGGGGAACGGCGATGTGGCGGCGATGCAGGGTTTCCGGAGGCCCGTGGAGCGGTGGGGAGGAAGAGGGGGTTGTGGCGGAGCTTCTGAGCTAGTCGGGGGAGCGAGGGGTGGCCGGAGACGGCTGCTATGGCGAACGGCGGCGACGGTGGTGTTCGGCCGTGTGAGAGAGAGAGCGAGGGAGAGGAGGGGAGAGCCGAGGCGAGTGAGAGAGAGCAGGGGGGAGGCGTGGCGTCGTCCGGGGCATCGAGCGAGGAGGGGAGGGCAGGCAAGCAGGGAGAGAGGTGGCGTGGCGCGGTGGCGCGCGCGCGC
>NW_021210538.1:0-1833 GCF_002162155.2 Triticum dicoccoides
TGTGTTCATTTTCTTTTTAATTTTCTTCCACGAGAATCATGGTTCTGTAAACACAGCAGCAGTTTCAAAATGGCTCAAAAAGTACAATGCATTCTTTGTCATGTAACAGCGTTCCTAAGCTATTATTGAATGATCACGGTTTTTTTCAACACGTCCTGGACTTTACATTTGATATATACATCAAGTTTCTGGGACAGAAAACCATCATGGACAACATATATTTTTGCTCCTTTTCACCCACTCTGTTCTTTCTATCGGGGTTGATCCCCAAATCAGGTATGTTTGTTTTTTAACTACTAATCAGAGAAGCAGATAAAATGTAAAGGGATTTTCACAATGGAAGAGAAAATCAAAGAAAATGGTGGAGGAGAACTAACCATTTTTTTTGTCTTGTTTTTTTTCCTGTGCCTTTTTTTGCGAAGCCCTCCTGCTCAATTCCTCTTTTTTGATCCCTTTCTCTTTTGTTTTAGTTTTGCTCTCAGCAAGGGTGCTTCGCTGTATCAATGACGAGCCATCCTTACCTAGCTATGCGCTCGACAACTGCAGCCAAGATCGCTTCCTCTCTTCTTTCCCCCCTCCCCCCCCCAAATTTTTTGGCTCTGTGTGTGATGGGAAAGGGGGCTGGGCGATGACACGTGATGGGATCGCCAAGATTGTAGCAAGGGGAGAGGGGAATCAAGCTAATTGTCTAAAGATCCGCCCCTCCCCCAAGAAAAGTTTCGGCCGGTGCAAAGAATCACGACCTGAATTTGATCCCGATTTCTCTCTCTAATCACGGGGGGTTAGGGGTTTCTGAGGTTGAAGACGATGTGGTTATTTTCAGAATTATCCCCGTAGTTTATTTTTATTCTATATCACCTATCTGGACGGCGCGGAAGGACTAAAAGGGTAAGGACAAAACTGATTTGTTTTCACTGGACCCCCTGTTTTCTATCTTCCATTGCTTCTTTTTCAGCGTCGGCATCTCCCGTCAGCGGATCCACACGCGGGGCAACAACAACCAAATCCGGTGGGCGGACGGGGAACTTGAGGACGGAGGATGGCGGTGGAGTTCCCCATCACCTTGCGGGAGCTCTACAGGAACGCCATCACGAACTGAGTAAGTCTGGATCTCACGCCCTTCTCGTCGTTCTCGTCCCCTATTTTCGACCATATTTTTTTACCATTTTAGCATACGCCTTCCTCAGATCCGAAAGGATTCCAACCCTCTCCCACACACCCCACTGCTGGATGAGACCCATGTGTATTCTGTAGTATGTTTTTTGTTTTTGCCTAATACTTGCTTAGCTCGTCATCTAAATATACATCAAATTTAAGAGCAACGGGGAACATGGTTATGGTTCTAATGTCCGTTTCTCTAAAATCTGAGAGCAGTGGAAAATATAGGTATATTTCTCATATGTCATTGCTCTAATCCCCATCTTTATGTGGATTATGATTAAAGCAAATACACCTGACTGTTTTAACATGCCAAGCATATTAATATATGCTTACATAATCCAAATGAAGAATAATCAAGACCATGCGGTTGATCACCAGTTGTAAAGTTACATCTTAGAAAAGCTGTAGTTTAAATCAGAATTCAGCATTTTGTTTGGGAATGTTGGACTGATTGTGCATTGTTGTATTCATTTTTGGTTGCGTGTTCTGATCCAAAGGTGGCATTTTCACAAATTCAGGTGTTGAATCCAAAATCTGGCCCCCATTTGTTTATTCAAGGATGCTTCCTTAAATGGTCATGCCCTGCATCCCCTTCCCATTGATTGTTCTTTTTGAATGCTTCTTATGTGGTTGTGTGTGTGTGACGGAGTGTTTATGCATGCTGTGTTGTGG
>NW_021210539.1:0-1280 GCF_002162155.2 Triticum dicoccoides
CCCCCACTCTACTGTCAGACTTAGAACCACGACAGTTGGCGCCCACCGTGGGGCAGGTGTTTTAGCGATTTTGTGGAGAAGTTGCGGTTCTTCCGAGTACTTTCATCATGATGACTGCTGGAGTTTTGGTTGAGGGTCGAGAGATCCATCTCGGTACTCTCACCTTCGTCGCCGACGACTCCGCCTGGCTCCAGGAAGCTCCACACGACGTCGATGCGCTCCCCGTCCGCGGTGCGACGCATTTTCGCGCATGTGTCCGCAGCGTTTTGCTGCGGCAACCGTCGACTCCGTATCGGTCGACTCCCCCATCGACCACCCTCCCGGTCTCCCGCCAGCACAAGCGCTCGGGCCGGTCGAGGCTTCAGCGGTGGGTGAGGCACGCGGTGGCTCGCCAGACGGCCACCACCCAAGTTGCGGCAATCGAGCCCGATGAATCTCTCTACGGCCTGTTCGATCTGTCGACTGGCTCCGTAGAGACTGCATCCGAGTGCGATAGCAGTGATCCAGCGGCGGAAATCCTGATGGTCGACGGGCCCCGCAGTCGCCCTGGCTTCGCCCGTGATGGTGGGGCAGGCGACGGAGGCGACCCCGCACGAGACCACGAAGAGTACCAGTCCGAGCCACTCGACTCTCTGCAACGAGAGGAACTTCACCGTAGGAACGTGGATGTCCTGCGTACTCCCATCGCAGGAGAAACCCCCGAGGCTTGCGCCTTGGAGGAGGCTCGTTTAGCCAATTTGGCCGAACGCACTCGACTGGAGAATCTTCAGCGAGCACTCGACGAGCGCGCGCGGCAACGAGTTCCCGACATCAGTCGACGTCAACTCTTCCCGCCGACTCAGATCAGGGATTTGCTCCGGGCAGCAGGAGATCAGAATTCGGTCGTGTCGCAGTCGCGCAACAGAATTCACAGTCGATCCGTCGCTGCGAATACGGTTCAGTCGGCTCACAGCCCCAGATCGCCTCCGCGGCGTGAAGGGCGCGAGAATCGGCGAGACCAATATGGTGACCGACTCGACCGAGATGATAGGCGTCGAGTGCCCAATTCCCCTCCGAGGGGTGGGTCTTACGCTCCTCGGCAGCAAGATGACAGACGTCAGCTCAGTGCGGGGCGAAGAGTTCCAGTCGACCCCAGAGAACCAGGCTTTGATGCGCGATCCATTATCGTGCAAGGCTTAGTCGACAGGAACAGAGCCCATCGAGGTGGACTCGACAGATATGCGCCCACAAGCAGTCGAGTGCATGTTTCTGGTCCTGAATGTTTCAGCAGAGCTATCAGA
>NW_021210540.1:0-1116 GCF_002162155.2 Triticum dicoccoides
CTAAACAAAACCCAAAGTCTAAACGATGCCCTAAGGGCTGTATATATGGAGGAAGAGGGGGGGAATTTCGTGGCCCTTGGTGGAGGAGTCCGAAATCAACCCTATCTCTTGTTTCCCCACACATACGGACTCTAAAAATAGCCTATACTTATGTATTTCGAAATTACATGGGCCTGGCCCAATAATAAGGTGACGCAGCACCTAAAATAGCCTCGGGACGAAATTTATGAAGTGGCATCTTGTATATTTCGTCCAAGGCTTCATGCACCCATTATGGTGGCTTCAAAGTCCTGAAATCATCACTTGTAACTCCGTTCTTGTTCCCCTTGCCCATGCCATCATCTCCATGCTTGTTCTTGCTCCAATGTTCATCCTTCTCCAAGCTAGGCCCTTCATTTGTAAGCAAAACAAATGTATCCAATTTAGGCAGCATCATATTCTCATGAACATTAGAATCATTTCCAAGAAACGAAAGTACCTGGTAATTTAGTTGGCGTGCACGAGCTCTAGTAATTGGTCCAGTATGTATAGCAGCAGGGGCTGTGGGTGTAACAATTGTATTGATCTCCTCATCATCCTCCCCTTCTTGAAATGAAGTCGTCCTCGACGGAAGTCCATCTTCCTCACCCAAATAAGGCTTCAAATCTGCAATGTTAAAAGTGGGACTAACCGCAAAATCTGCAGGCAGCTCAAGTTTATATGCATTATCATTTATTTTCTCTAACACCTTAAAGGGACCATCAGCACGTGGCATTAGCTTTGATTTGCGCAAATCAGGAAATCTATCCTTACGCAAATGTAACCAAACAAGATCTCCAGGTGCAAACACAACATGTTTTCTACCCTTATCTCCAGCAAGTTTATATTTAGCATTCATACGCTCAATGTTTTCCTTAGTTAACTCATGCATTTTTAAGATCAATTCAGCACGTTGTTTAGCATCAAAATTAACCTTCTCCGAAGATGGAAGAGGCAACAAATCAATAGGTGCACGAGGTAGGAAACCATACACAACTTCAAAAGGGCACATCTTAGTAGTAGAATGCAATGAACGATTATAAGCAAATTCAATATGAGGCAAGCATTCCTCCCACATTTTCTTATTATTCTTCAAAA
>NW_021210541.1:0-2008 GCF_002162155.2 Triticum dicoccoides
ACGAACGCCGGCCACTGTGTGGATCCATCATCTCAGACTTGTCGTCGGAACAGCAGCAGTTGCGGTTGATGGTCAAGGTGAGCACCCCGCTGACATTGAGGGAGCTACTCACGCGCTGCCGCTCCACAGTGTCGCCGTGCGTGAGCATGAAGGTCGCCAGAGGGGTAGCCTCTTGAAGCAACTCGGGACCTGTGTTTTGATTTTCGGTTTGAGCTTTTTTCGCCCTAGGCCGAGATGGCCGAATTTCGGCCATTTTTAAAAATTTCGGCTGAAATTTGACCAAAATTTGACTGCAATTTGACTTAAATTTGATCAAAATTTGCTAAATTTGAGCAATTTCGGCCTAAATATACTTTTTGCCTCAGGCCGAGATGGGCGAAATTCGGCCGAAATCCACTTTTGGCGGCCGAAAATCAAAACACAGCTCGGGACCGGCACCAATGTCGCCGCTGCTGGTGCCAGGGAACGGCATCAGCGGCTCGTGGCCGGCGTCCTGGCGCCAGTCGCCGTTGGCAAAGTGTAGATCATGAACCACGGGGCCGTCAGCTCGGCCGCCGAGGAGAGCACGGACCGGCACTGCCGCTCCACATCAGTGGCCCGGAGGTAGTCATGGGGAACTGCGGGATGTCCGAACAACATCGGGAGCTCGCCTAGGCAGAGACAGAAGACGCCGAGACGACTAATCCGCCGTGAGGCGGGGATCCTCTTGCCGATCTCCATCGACATGCACCAGGTCACGGTTGGTTTTAGCAACCGTTGGCACGAACCAACCGTTGGCACATGATCGCACCAGGTCACCTTGAGAGCTTGATCGTGGAACATCAGAGGCGTTGACTTGGAGGCAACAGGGTACTAGTGTTGGTCAGTACGGATGAGTTGGTTCCGAGAAGCCACATTATTCCCGTATAAGTCTAGCAAAACCTCGTGCGATCATGTGCTTCGAGCGTCCCAACGGCCGGCCGGGTCGAATCAAACTTAGAATAAGAGGGCCATATCGAGACAATGACAATACCTTGAACTGAACCGGATGATTAAAAATAGAGAAAAGTATGTTTTTGTCCTTAAATTTATAAAAAGTTGACATATGACCCCTCATCATTTTTTGACCGACATTTAGTTCTCTATGTGTTGAAAAACCAAGGGTATTAGGTCCAAAACTAGAAATGTGGAAAAAAAAATACTGACGCATCACTGGTTTCCTCTCATACGGCAACCCCATTTTCTTGAGCACCTTGTGTGCGTTCGTCCAACACACCCACGACGACTTCGTCTAGCTCTAATGCTTGTAGTCGTCGTCAGATGATCCATGAACATGGTTGTAATTTTTATTACCTCTGTCGTTCTTTGTACCGCCATGATTGAAGATGAATAGATTGACAGTTTCTCGCAAAAAAAAAAGACTTCGCGAGGCTCCTGCCGCCGCACCCGTACTATTGTCGTGAAATTCCCGCGGCAGTAGGAAAGAGACTATAAATGGTCCAGAATAGTACCAGTACATTACAAACTAGAAAACATTCCAGAATATGTTTCTGAAATGTCACAATAAAAACCGTTAAGAATGTATCCTGCGTCTGCATGTGATAATTTACTTTAACACATTTTTTTTTGATAAAGAGCGATTTGTTACTTAAAAGATTTACAACATTTCTTTGATGACTACAAAATCATGTACAATGGTTTTACTTTTGTGGCGCCACACAGGATAAATCAATCCAGAAATAAGAGATGGAAGTCCCTACAAGCCTCCTCAAAGATCAGCGATTCTGGGCCGTCGGATCGGTTCCCTTGATGCGTTTTCGTCTGTTGGATCGACATCTGAAGAAATCTGGGCCGTTGGATCTGGGATCGGCACTGCTGGAATGAATAGTAATGGCAACAAAATGTAAATACCATGCCCCCACCAGGGCATTTTGGTCATTTCGCGTGGTGGGGGTATAAAAGGGCCGGCTACCCTAGCCTCCTCCTCTCCCCGCACTTGCGCCTCCTCCCTCACCCGCCCCGCCTCGCT
>NW_021210542.1:0-923 GCF_002162155.2 Triticum dicoccoides
GTATTTGTCACAACCTAGCTAGTCATGCATTAGAGTGTTGCATCATGTTTACTCTTTCATCAGAAACTTGAAATGGGGATGACAGAACCCCCAGTCCCCTCTGAAACCAACTAGGGTTACTAAAATAATTTTTCAATGAACCTGAAATGCCCTTCTAAAATGCCCATCATTTTTGTCTTGGTTCAGAACCTCTGCCAAAAATGGTGCACATTTTCCTAGGCCATCCTAGGGTTTTTGAATTAAATCATAAATATTTGAATTTGGGCATTTAAAATAATATAAAATATTTAAATGCTCAAATATCTCCAAACTAAAATGTTTCATGTTGGAAATAATCCAACTATGGGCCAGGAATAGTTTGGTGATTTTTGAACTAGCCTAGGTATTTTATTTATTTCAACAAAGTTGCAGAAGTATTAGAAAAACAGAAAACAGAAAAATATATAAAGGGAGAAGCTTACCTGGGCTCCTCCCTGTGCGGCCCAGCCAGCTGGCTGGCCCAGCCAGCAGCCGGCCCAGCCCACCTCCCTCCTCTGTCGTCTTCGTCCCGGCAGAGGGAGGGGAGTGTGGCCGGCGCGCGCGCGCACCACCGCGCCACGCCACCTGCTCGCCTGCTTGCCTGCCCTCCCCTCCTCGCTCGACGCCCTGGACGACGCCACGCCTCTCCCCCTGCTCTCTCTCACTCTCCCCCGGCTCTCCTCTCCTCTCCCTCGCTCTCTCTCTCTCACGGCCGAACACCACCGTCGCCGCCGTTCGCCATAGCCATCGTCTCCGGCCACCCCTCGCTCCCCCGACTAGCTCAGAAGCTCCGCCTCGACTCCCTCTTCCTCCCCACCGCTCCACGGGTCCCCGGAAGCCCTGCATCGCCGCCACGTCGCCGTTCCCCTCTTCGGGCTCCGACCGTCGTCGCCGTCGAATTCACC
>NW_021210543.1:0-924 GCF_002162155.2 Triticum dicoccoides
CCAAGCACCTACGGGAGAGGAGGAGGTGTCACGGGAGGGAGGGAGGCGCCAAGGGCTCAGGTATGGATGCCCTCCCTCCCCTCCACTATATATAGGGGCAGGGGAGAGGGGGAAGGCGCAGCCTTGCCCCTTACTCCAAGAAAGGGGTGCGGCCAAGAGGGGGGGAGGAGTCCATCCTCCCCAAGGCACCTCGGAGGTGCCTTCCCCCTTGAGGACTCTTCCCTCTAGGGTTCCCTAGGCGCATGGGCCTCTTGGGGCTGGTGCCCTTGGCCCATGTAGGCCAAGGCGCACCCCCTACAGCCCATGTGGCCCCCGGGGGCAGGTGGCCCCACCCGGTGGGCCCCCGGGACCCTTCCGGTGGTCCCGGTACAATACCGATGACCCCGAAACTTGTCCCGATGGCCGAAACAGGACTTCCTATATATAAATCTTTACCTCTGGATCATTCCGGAACTCCTCGTGACGTCCGGGATCTCATCCGGGACTCCGAACAACATTCGGTAACCACATACAAGCTTCCTTTATAACCCTAGCGTCATCGAACCTTAAGTGTGTAGACCCTACGGGTTCGGGAGACATGCAGACATGACCGAGATGTTCTCCGGTCAATAACCAACAGCGGGATCTGGATACCCATGTTGGCTCCCACATGTTCCACGATGATCTCATCGGATGAACCACGATGTCAAGGACTCAATCGATCCCGTATACAATTCCCTTTGTCTAGCGGTATTTTACTTGCCCGAGATTCGATCGTCGGTATACCGATACCTTGTTCAATCTCGTTACCGGCAAGTCTCTTTACTCGTTCCGTAACACATCATCCCGTGATCAACCCCTTGGTCACATTGTGCACATTATGATGATGTCCTACCGAGTGGGCCCAGAGATACCTCTCCGTTTACACGGAGTGACAAAATCCCA
>NW_021210544.1:0-1016 GCF_002162155.2 Triticum dicoccoides
GGGTTTCGGAGCAATTTTCATGGTTACTGAACCCCAATGTGCGCTTACGTGCAGGTTATTAACACTCGCAGTTTTGGCCGATTCTGGCCCGATTCGTGGATTATTACTCACCGTTATGGGGTCCCGAAGCGATTTACTTGGCTGATGTACCCCAAGGTGCGCTTACGTGCATGACATTAACACACACCGTTTTGGCCGATTCTGGCCCGTTTCATGGACTATTACTCACCGTTTTGGGGTCCCGGAGCGATTTTCTTGGTTGATGAACCCAAGATGCGCTTACGTGCATGACATTAACACTCGCCGTTTTGGCCTATTCTGGCCTGTTTTGTGGACTACTAGTCACCATTTTCGGGTCCCGGGCGTTTTTTATAGTTGCTGAACCCTAGGTGCGCTTACGTATCATTCATCAACACTCACTGTTTTGGCCGATTCTGACCCGTTTCATGGACTATTACTCATCGTTTTGAGGTAAGCAGCAATTTCTACGGTTACTGAACCCCGAGGTGCGCTTATGTGTACGTCATTAACACTCGCTATTTTGGCCGATTGTAGCCTGTTTCGTGGACTATTACTCACCATTTTGGGGTCTCGGAGCGATTTTTATGGTTGCTGAAGCCCAAGGTGTGCTTACGTGTTGATCTTCAACACTCGCAATTTTGGTCGATTCTGTCCCGTTTCATGGGCTATTACACATCGATTTGGGGTTCGAGAGCAATTTTCATGGTTACTGAACCCCAATGTGCGCTTACGTGCAGGTCATTAACACTTGCAGTTTTGGCCCATTCTGGCCCGTTTCGTGGATTATTACTCACCGTTTTTGGGCCCCGAAGCGATATTCTTGGTTGATGTACCCCAAGGTGCGCTTACGTGCATGACATTAACACACACCGTTTTGGGGTCCCGGAGCGATATTCTTGGTTGATGAACCCCAAGGTGCGCTTACGTGCATGACATTAACACTCGCCGTTTCGGCCTATTCTGGCCTGTTTTGTGGCCTATTAGTCACAGTTTTC
>NW_021210545.1:0-1100 GCF_002162155.2 Triticum dicoccoides
TCATTCATAATGCTACTGAAAATTATTATGAGGGAGGAATATATGCTTGTAGGAGTTGCAATAATATCAAGTTTCCTCTCTATGTGCTTAAAGTTTCCTAGTTATACTTGCTTTGCCTTCCTATGCTAGTTGATTCTTGTTCCCTTAAATTGTGTGCTCAAAAAATCCCTAGGCATAGGAAGTGGGGGTTAGGTTTAAAAGTGCTACTCATATTCTTCATGATGCTCTCTTTATGTTTCAATTCTTATCTTTTATGTGAGCATCATTGAAATCATCATGCCTAGCTAGGGGCGTTAAACGATAGCGCTTGTTGGGAGGCAACCAATTTTATTTTTGTTTCTTGCTTTTTGTTCACGTTTAGTAATAAATAATTCATCTAGCCTCTGCTTAGATGTTTTTTTATGTTTTAGTTAGTGTTTGTGCCAAGTAGAACCTTTGGGAAGACATGGGTGAAGTCTTTGCAATCTTGCTGTAAAAAACAGAAACTTTGCGCTCGCGAGAATAGATGACATTTTTTTACTGGAGAGTGATTTTAGGTTGATTCTTTTTGAAGATGATTAATAGAAAAATTCCTCACGTCAAATAATTTATTTCATATTTTTTTTGATTAGTAGAAGTATGGTTGCTGTTCAGATCATTACAGACTGTTCTGTTTCTAACAGATTCTGTTTTCATTGCATAGTTTACTTGTTTTCTAGTTTCTATTGCTTATATTTCTCAATATAAATTGTAAAAATGGTATGGTACAGTAGGAATTGTGTGAGAACAATTATGAACCTTGTCTTTGACAGTACCAAAGTGAATGGTTTGCTCTTTATCATACTAACCTATCTCACGAAGTTCCATTAAATTTGGTGTGATTGAAGTTTTCAAGCTTTGGGTGAGATATCGATATGAGGAGAATAAGGAGTGGAAAGTACCTAAGCTTGGGGATGCCCGAGGCACCCCAAGGTAATATTCAAGGAAGACTCGAGCGCCTAAGCTTGGGGATTCCCCAGAAGGCATCCCCTCTTTCGTCTTCAAAACTATCGGTATACTTTACTCGGAGCTATATTTTTATTCGTCACATGATATGTGTTTTGCTTGGAGCATATTTTCAA
>NW_021210546.1:0-1099 GCF_002162155.2 Triticum dicoccoides
TCATTCATAATGCTACTGAAAATTATTATGAGGGAGGAATATATGCTTGTAGGAGTTGCAATAATATCAAGTTTCCTCTCTATGTGCTTAAAGTTTCCTAGTTATACTTGCTTTGCCTTCCTATGCTAGTTGATTCTTGTTCCCTTAAATTGTGTGCTCAAAAAATCCCTAGGCATAGGAAGTGGGGGTTAGGTTTAAAAGTGCTACTCATATTCTTCATGATGCTCTCTTTATGTTTCAATTCTTATCTTTTATGTGAGCATCATTGAAATCATCATGCCTAGCTAGGGGCGTTAAACGATAGCGCTTGTTGGGAGGCAACCAATTTTATTTTTGTTTCTTGCTTTTTGTTCACGTTTAGTAATAAATAATTCATCTAGCCTCTGCTTAGATGTTTTTTTATGTTTTAGTTAGTGTTTGTGCCAAGTAGAACCTTTGGGAAGACATGGGTGAAGTCTTTGCAATCTTGCTGTAAAAAACAGAAACTTTGCGCTCGCGAGAATAGATGACATTTTTTACTGGAGAGTGATTTTAGGTTGATTCTTTTTGAAGATGATTAATAGAAAAATTCCTCACGTCAAATAATTTATTTCATAATTTTTTTGATTAGTAGAAGTATGGTTGCTGTTCAGATCATTACAGACTGTTCTGTTTCTAACAGATTCTGTTTTCATTGCATAGTTTACTTGTTTTCTAGTTTCTATTGCTTATATTTCTCAATATAAATTGTAAAAATGGTATGGTACAGTAGGAATTGTGTGAGAACAATTATGAACCTTGTCTTTGACAGTACCAAAGTGAATGGTTTGCTCTTTATCATACTAACCTATCTCACGAAGTTCCATTAAATTTGGTGTGATTGAAGTTTTCAAGCTTTGGGTGAGATATCGATATGAGGAGAATAAGGAGTGGAAAGTACCTAAGCTTGGGGATGCCCGAGGCACCCCAAGGTAATATTCAAGGAAGACTCGAGCGCCTAAGCTTGGGGATTCCCCAGAAGGCATCCCCTCTTTCGTCTTCAAAACTATCGGTATACTTTACTCGGAGCTATATTTTTATTCGTCACATGATATGTGTTTTGCTTGGAGCATATTTTCAA
>NW_021210547.1:0-1476 GCF_002162155.2 Triticum dicoccoides
TATTTTTTATGTCGAACTCCCATTCAATATATAAAGCAGGTTTAAAACGGCCATTAAATGGTGGTATAGATACATTAACCTGATCATGTGCATTTGGATGTTTGTGCACCTCTCGTGACGGTTGTGGTATTTGCAAAGGTGGTGGCACGTCTCCCGCGATCGACAAAGCCCATGAATTGACTCTGGATCCTGTCATGATTAGTAGAGCAAGAAACAAAACCCAAAAATAATGTTCCTATAACTACTAGGATGTGGTGGTAAAACGCTCACAGTAAAGCAAATATCAATGTCTTACAAGTTCTTACCATGCAGCAGGCGGTGATCGGCAACCAGCGGTGTCAAGTAACTCCGAATATTGAGTAAAGCGATTGCCAGGGGAGCGTACGTATACACGGTGTAGAAATATGTGGAGCTGGGTTGGCTATATATGGTAGCAAAAGATTAGCAATAATCAATTCAAAGATGCAATGTTGAATAAACGCTCAACGACGATACTGTGCTGGTCCTAGGCTAGACCAAACTAGAGACACGAGCCTAGAACACTAATGAGGTCACGTCGTAGCACAACTAGCATCAACAAAGGATATGAAGTAGCCCTGGACAACAAGATATAAGTGAAGATCACAATAGCAGTAGACCTATTTAGAAGCTGATGTTGAGGTGCCAAATACTGAACTAGCTTCTGCAACTATTTAGATGCGTCTCATCGCTAGCTTTCATTTGAGTACTCGCGGAGCCAAAACAGACTTCATATGAGGAAGTTATGCCTGTTTTACTGAACAGTGCACAAAACAGATTCCAATCCGAATTCAACTACGAGATTGAGTCTAGATAGATCCGAATTTTGTCTTTTTTTCTCCTCTCTTTTTTTTCTCACACTTTTTTTCTTTTCCTTTCTTTTTTTTTCTCTGACTTTTTTTTTACTTTTTTTTCTCTCGTTTTTTTTCTCTATCTTTTTTTCTCTCTCCCTCTTTCCAAAACAAACTAGATAAGATGTAGATTGGATCAAGCGAAGATGATGAGGACATCAATACAATTGTTACACCCACAGCCCCTGCTGCTATACATACTGGACCAATTACTAGAGCTCGTGCACGCCAACTAAATTACCAGGTACTTTCGTTTCTTGGTAATGATTCTAATGTTCATGAGAATATGATGCTGCCTAAATTGGATACATTTGTTTTGCTTACAAATGAAGGGCCTAGCTTGGAGAAGGATGAACATTGGAGCAAGAACAAGCATGGAGATGATGGCATGCGCAAGGGGAACAAGAACGGAGTTACAATTGATGATTTCAGGACTTTGAAGCCACCATAATGGGTGCATGAAGCCTTGGACGAAATATACAAGATGCCACTTCATAAATTTCGTCCCGAGGCTATTTTAGGTGCTGCGTCACCTTATTATTGGGCCAGGCCCATGTAATTTCGAAATACATAAGTATAGGCTATTTTTAGAGTCCGTATGTGTGGG
>NW_021210548.1:0-1185 GCF_002162155.2 Triticum dicoccoides
TGGAAGTAACACATTTTGATGTGTGCAGTCGAATGAGTGCTGAGGCATGCAGTGAATATCATTATGTTCTTACTTCACAGATGATTCGAGTAAATGTTGAGTATATTTACTTGATGAAACACAAGTCTGAATTATTGAATGGTTCAAGTAATTTCAGAGTGAAGTAGCAGATCATTGTGACAAGAGGATAAAATGTCTATGATATGATCATAGAGATGAATATCTGAGTTACGAGTTTTGGCACACAATTAAGACATTGTGGAAATTGTTTCACAATTAATACCGCCTGGAACACCATAATGTGATGGTGTGTCCGAACATCATAGTTGCACCCTATTGGATATGGTGCGTACCATGATGTCTCTTATCGAATTACCACTATCGTTCATGGGTTAGGCATTAGAGACAACCACATTCACTTTAAATAGGGCACCACGTAATTACGATGAGATGACACCGTATGAATTATGGTTTAGAGAAACCTAAGTTGTCGTTTCTTAAAAGTTTGGGGCTGCGACGCTTATATGAAAAAGTTTCAGGTTGATAAGCTCGAACCCAAAGCGGATAAAATGCATCTTCATAGGAAACCCAAAACAGTTGGGTATACCTCCTAATTCAGATCCGAAAGCAATATGGATAGTTTCTAGAATCGGGTCCTTTCTCGAGGAAAAGTTTCTCTCTAAAGAATTGAGTGGGAGGATGGTGGAGACTTGATCAGGTTATTGAACCGTCTCTTCAACTAGTGTGTGACAGGGCATAGGGAGTTGTTCCTGTGGCACCTACACCAATTGAAGTGGAAGCTTATGATATTGATCATGAAACTTCGGATCAAGTCACTCCCAAACCTCGTAGGATGACAAGGATGCGTACTACTTCAGAGTGGTACGTAATCCTGTCTTGAAGGTCATGTTGCTAGACAACAATGAACCTACGAGCTATGGAGAAGCGATGGTGGGCCCGGATTCCGATAAATGGCTTGAGGCCATAAAATCCGAGAGAGGATCCATGTATGAAAACAAAGTGTAGACTTTGGCAGAACGGCTCGATGGTCGTAAGGCTAATGAGTACAGATGGATTTCAAAAGGAAGACGGACAATGATGGTAAATGTCACCATTAAGAAAGCTCGACTTGTCGTTAAGATGTTTTCCGACAAGTTCAAGGAGTTGACTACGATGAGATTTTCT
>NW_021210549.1:0-1029 GCF_002162155.2 Triticum dicoccoides
CCTCGGAGACGCGTGCTGGGCGTTTGCAACCGCCTCAACACTTCCAAATTTGTGAGAGGCCGCCTACGCAAGATTTGACGGTATGCTAGCCCCCGGAGGCCGCCGGCCACAGTCGTAGACGTGCGAAGAGCAATCCGCGTAGAGGGAAGTGTTCAGATACTTCTCCATCACAAAAAATTATGAAAAATTACCATCAGTCCTATAGCACATGTGCCCACGTTGTGTAAAAAACTCATGATTTTATCGCGCTCCAAGTATTTAATAATATTCACGCTGCATCGTTACCGCAGAACGTCTACTACCGTTTCATTGCCGTCCGTGAGGGGGGCCACAACTCGGAGACGCGTGCCGCCTCTTCGGACATGCCACAACACCACCCCGCATGTATGAGGGCCCGGTACAACGCTCCGGTGGCATTGCTACCCCCCAGGGCCCCGTCCCGGCTAACCCTGTAGTGTTTGACCACGGGATCTAGCCCTTTGACTTTGCACGGACGGCCTTTGACCAGTGGACCTCTCCACCCGGTTGTGTTAGGTCGGCCCAGAGGAACACTTTGGAGCAACATCCGGGCCAAACCCACAGCTACATCCACTCCGTGTAGACCCGACGCGTCCGTTTCCCCCCTCTAGGTGCCGGCGGCGGCGGCGGCCGTGAGGGGGGGGGGCACGCCCCGGAGACGCGTGCTGGGCGTTTGCAACCGCCTCAACACTTCCAAATTTGTGAGAGGCCGCCTACGCAAGATTTGACGGTATGCTAGCCCCCGGAGGCCGTCGGCCACAGTCGTAGACGTGCGAAGAGCAATCCGCGTAGAGGGAAGTGTTCAGATACTTCTCCATCACAAAAAATTATGAAAAATTACCATCAGTCCTATAGCACATGTGCCCACGTTGTGTAAAAAACTCATGATTTTATCGCGCTCCAAGTATTTAATAATATTCACGCTGCATCGTTACCGCAGAACGTCTACTACCGTTTCATTGCCGTCCGTGAGGGGGGCCACAACCCGGAGACGCGTGCCGCCTCTTCGGA
>NW_021210550.1:0-1111 GCF_002162155.2 Triticum dicoccoides
GTTATCCTTCTGCATTTCCTTTTCTTGCCGCAGATTGTGTGCCCTTTTCTATTGAACTGTAGTCATAAATTGTCCTTTCTGTTTCTTTTTTCCCAAGCAGACAAAGGAGATCTCTCTTTTCATTATAACTATGTAGTGATATCATGGGTAAATGCAAAAGAAAAATATGTATTGACAAATGAAAATCTGCAAAACCTTAACTTAAGACACCGGAGTGGAGCGACATTCATCTTGCAACCATGGTGGAAGGTGATTTTCTTTGGCACAAGTGGCTCTTTGAAATTCATCATCCTGAACATAACAAATTAGAAATATGTATTTTTGTAGCTTCATACTATTGATACATGGGAAGAATGACGGTCCATTTTGATACCTCATCCAGTTCATCAAACTCAAAATCCTGACAAAATGATCAAACACTGAATGTTAGACATAAGCAGAGGTTGCCAGTTCTGTGTAATTTATAGCGGCCCAATGTGATCTCCTCAAGGATTGTGTTGACGTCTAACTATTTCCTCCATCTCAGTGTGTCTTCCCACATCTGCTTAACCTTCTCCGCGCCAAACTGTCTGGCCTTCATGAACATGCATCATACGTTCATATCGATGCTGTCAGATCCTGGCATTTCAGAAAGCTATCTAAATGGTACAAGGAAAAAACAGAGGAAACGAAGAAATAAAACAAGGCAAGCAGAAGCATCGTAGTTGTCGTGCATGTCGAGGACAAGCCATGTACGGCCAGCCACTCATGGAAGACGGCGACAACGCGCTCCTCACATCCTCAATGGAGATGCCAGGAACCAGACGTCAAAGAGCGTGGATGACCTTCCGCCATAGTGATCCTATCTTCTATTATTAGTAGTTTATAAAAAAGAAAGCATGGTCTTCCTCTTCATGACTACACAAACAGAAACATACAGATTGTGGCAAATTAAATCCAAACAAGATAATCAGTGTGTCATGCCTAATTTAAAATACATTCTTGTGAGGGTAACCAAGAAATTGTCTCCCCTAATTAATTCCATCTAACTAAAAAATTCTGCAGCCTAATACTGTAGTACGGAAATTCATTTAACTAAATAATGTGTGCACCTTAATATGGTAGTACGGTA
>NW_021210551.1:0-868 GCF_002162155.2 Triticum dicoccoides
GAGCTCCGCCGCCGCCCGGGGCTCGCCTCCCGCCCGGATCCGCCGCCTTCCCCGCCTCCGGCCGCCACACCGCCGTCTCCGGCGACCGCGCCTCCGGCGAGCCGCGCCGCTCCGCCCCGGCGTCTGCGCCACGGCGCCCGAGCCGGCCCCGCCGCCCTTCGCCGCGCCTCCTCGTCGTCCGGGCCGGCGCCCCTCCTCTCCGGCCAAGGCCCGGCGAACTCCCCCTTTCTCCGGCACCGCCGCGGCCATCTCCGGCGGGCTCGAGCTACAGTACCTCCACCGCCTCGGGGTCCGTGAGCCAGATCTAGATCCACTAGGTTGACTTTTCACTCCTGAAACCCTAATTTTCGTGCTAATTTTGACTGCTTGTATCTCCGCAACCGTAGCTCCGTTTTGGGCGTATGATATATCCAAATCTTCGCCTCGACATGTACATCATTTCATTCCATTGCATCATTTGCATTTGAGGTCATCTTGATACCCAAAATGCTGTTAGAAGGAGGCTTCGTGAGTTAAATCGCAGATCCGTTAGTTCATCATGCACTTTTGTCATTTTTGCCATGTTTAATTCGTGCATGATATGCCTGTGCCCCTTTGGGATGAATTGTTAAGCATTTTGTCTTCTTTCCAGAAGTGTCACCCATGCATTTTTAGGATGTGTGTGTTGTCTTGTGCAAGCTTGCGAAGAGAGGTACCTGAGATTGCAGATTTCAGGGACTTAGTGATTTTCACTAAGTCTGGGATATTTTAGTTCATGATGCTATATGTCCAGCTTGTTTCCTAGTGATCCGTGCCTCTTTTGAGGATGATCAGTAAGGGAGTTTTGATATTTATGTTATGCTCTATCCATCCTTGTCTTTGTTGGCAT
>NW_021210552.1:0-1099 GCF_002162155.2 Triticum dicoccoides
CAATACACCACTATGGATCCGCTCCCGTCTCCCTACGAGAACGCCATCCATAGCACTCACGCTTATCTTGCGCATTTTAAAGTATCCACTTTCACTTGTCTATGAACTGATATAAGCAACCCAGAAGTCCTTTTCCGCGGACACGGCTATTCGAATAGATCATATTAACCCTGCAGGGGTGTACTTCTTCACACACGCTCTCACCACTTACCGCCGTTTACACGACATGTACTCGGCAACCTTCAAGCGGAAGCCCAACGTGGGTGTCGGCCACGGCCTGCCTAAACACTCAAGTCTCTAGTCCAGGTTTATCGCCTATTCGGGTTCCATCCATGAGGAGATCCGGCCGGAGTTTCGCTCACAGCCCCAAACGATGTGAACAGGGTTCCCGAGACACCAAACGGGCGCCCGGTACACCGTGCCACGTGCCTACCGCATCACAGCCCACCCCTACGATCAGCGCTGCGCACGGTCTCCAGCATACTACAAACACCAGAAACTACTTGCAACTCCTGGACAGAGGACAAGGGTGATCAAGAAGCCGAGAGGGTCCATTGGTTTCGGGCCCAATGCGTGGTAGTAGCTGAATCATGGATCACAAACACAAAACTCAGTTCCTGAGGACGGCTGCAATGAGACAACCCACCATGTACTCCTACATGGCCTCTCACCGCTACCTTTACCAAATCGTGTTCACACACTTAGCTCACACACAGTAGGACATGTTCACACGCCTCTGATTCATCCCCGATGAATCAGACCTGACACAACTCTAAGCAGTAGCAGGCATGACAAACAAGCAAGAATGAGTAGGCACAACAGGGCTCAAACAACTCCTACTCATGCTAGTGGGTTTCATCTATTTACTGTGGAATGACAGGTCATGCAGAGGATAAAAGGGGTTCAGCTACCGCAGCAAGTAACAGTTGAATCGATGTTGTCCTAATGCAGTAAAAGAGAGCAGGAGCGAGAGAGTGGGATTTTCTCGGAATGAACAAGGGGGTTTTGCTTGCCTGGCACTTCTGAAGATAACATTGAGTCTTCATCAGTGTCAACGATCACGTCATCGGTATCACGTCTATCGAGAGGGGACAAATAC
>NW_021210553.1:0-911 GCF_002162155.2 Triticum dicoccoides
GGGCAACTAGGGAGTAAATCCTACGAAATCCCTATGGGGAGGTGGCCAACTTCCTCAATCAAGATATTATAATAACAGGTCTTCCGGCTGGGTGTGTTGGCCACGACATCCACTTTACCGGTTTTCGAGGGACCGATATTATAATTCTTGGGAAATATTCCAACCATCATATCTGCCTGAGATTCAGATCTGGTTGGTGTCAGGATATTCCAGACTCATCGAGTCTAGGAAGAAAAATGAAAGTTTGCAACACAATTCGACGAGACAACGCTGCGAGATTCTCGGGGAATGAACTACGATAGTAAGCTCCAAAACATGAGCTGGTTCTGCTACAAACATGTGAACACGCTGTCCCAGACAAACATGACCACGTGGTAGTCTTATAATAAAACACTACCGAGTTCAGGTGGGGAACCATCATTAATGACATGGAAGACTCCACGCGTGGAAGTCCAAAGAGTTCACCTTGGACAGACTCCTTTATCTTTGAACAACTCAGTTAGCCGGGCGGGGCCCGCATGTCAGTGGCCTATCTAATTAGCTAAGTTAATTAGCGCTAACTAATCTAACACTAATCAAGCAGGCGCCTGGGCCCACACGTCAGGGGGGTCAAACCCCGGGTCAACTCGCCGGAGTTGACCCGCGGCTCGTCGCCGGCGGAGCCAGAGACGGCGGAGGGGGTCGGAATTCCTCCTCCGGCGACCAAATCGGAGACTGAGGGGCTCTACGTGTAGCTGGTGTGTGCGCGCATCGAATCGTGGCATCTGTTCGTGCTGGGGAAGTCGGATTTGGCGACGGCGGCGAGCGGGGCGGCGGCCGGAGCACGGCGAGGTCGGGGTTGGCGCTAGGGGGCACGGCAGGTCGCACGGGTGGGCGCGCTCGGCTCCTGGAAGGGTGCTGAGCACGTTGCC
>NW_021210554.1:0-1111 GCF_002162155.2 Triticum dicoccoides
TCGGAGAGGTATCTCTGGGCCCTCTCGGTAATACACATCACATAAGCCTTGCAAGCATTACAACTAATATGTTAGTTGTGAGATGATGTATTACGGAACGAGTAAAGAGACTTGCCGTTAACGAGATTGAACTAGGTATTGGATACCGACGATCGAATCTCGGGCAAGTAACATACCGATGACAAAGGGAACAACGTATGTTGTTATGCGGTCTGACCGATAAAGATCTTCGTAGAATATGTAGAAGCCAATATGGGCATCCAGGTCCCGCTATTGGTTATTGACCAGAGACATGTCTCGGTCATGTCTACATTGTTCTCGAACCCGTAGGGTCCGCACGCTTAAGGTTACGATGACAGTTATATTATGAGTTTATGCATTTTGATGTACCGAAGGTTGTTCGTAGTCCCGGATGTGATCACGGACATGACGAGGAGTCTCGAAATGGTCGAGACGTAAAGATTGATATATTGGAAGCCTATGTTTGGACATCGGAAGTGTTCCGGGTGAAATCGGGATTTTACCGGGTTACCGGGAGGTTACCGGAACCCCCCGGGAGCCATATGGGCCATCATGGGCCTTAGTGGAAAGGAGAAAGGGGCAGCCCAAGGTGGCTGCGCCTCTTTCCCCTCCCCTAGTCCTATTAGGACTAGGAGAAGGTGGCCGGCCCCCCCTCTCTCCCTTCCCCTCCGAGGAATCCTAGTTGGACTAGGATTGGGGGGAGGAATCCTACTCCCAGAGGGAGTAGGACTCTCCTGTGCCTCCCTCTTTGGCCGGCCAGCCTCCCCTCCTCTCCTCCTTTATATACGGAGGCAGGGGCACCTCTAAACACACAAGTTGACACAAGTTGATCCACGTGATCGATTCCTTAGCCGTGTGCGGTGCCCCCTGCCACCATATTCCTCGATAATACTGTAGCGGAGTTTAGGCGAAGCCCTGCTGCTGTAGTTCATCAAGATCGTCACCACGCCGTCGTGCTGACGAAACTCTTCCCCGACACTTTGCTGGATCGGAGTCCGGGGATCGTCATCGAGCTGAACGTGTGCTCGAACTCGGAGGTGCCGTAGTTTCGGTGCTTGATCGGTTGGATCGTGAAGACGTACGACTACTT